>NW_022196904.1:38460866-38465566 GCF_008632895.1 Mastomys coucha
ACTTACTCTGTAGACCAGGCTGGCCTCGAACTCAGAAACCTCAGAAACCCACCTGCCTCTGCCTCCCAAGTGCTGGGATTAAAGGCGTGCGCCACCACTGCCCAGGGAGACTTTTTCAATAATTAATAGTGCATACACTTTTCTTAGGCAAAAGAGTAAAAGGGCCGTGACACCTTTAAACTCACTAATTTGAGGGGCTTCCTGAGGGGACTGTTGCATGGAGGTGTGCCCTGCACATAGTGTAACTACAGACCTACGTAACCCGGGCCTAGGCCTGTACAGCAATTGGAAAAGGTGTCGCCAGAAGATGCCAGGAAGAGTTAAGGGCACAGTCTACCGTGCTCCCTCAGGCAGGTTGCCCTCCCATTCTCCACACTCACATGGGATGACTCTCTGTGTGCTCCCTTCCAATCAGTCCCACACTCCAGAGTAGTGTGAGAGACCAGCATTACAGCTGGCCAGAGTGCCTTCTCAACCCCTAGCTGTCCCTTTCCGTTTGGATGAGATCAGTTTTGGGGTTTTGTTTTGGTTTGTTTTGTTTGTCTTTGGTTTTGTTTTTTCTAGAGTAAAAACAGATTTACTAAAGAACTGAGATTTGGAGGGGCTCCAAGATCCTTTAAAGATAACAGAAAACTCAGTGACCGGGACCAGATATGGTGGCTCACACCTGTAATCTCAGCACTCAGGAGACAGAGGCAGGAGAATCAGGAGTTCAAGGCCAGCCCCAACTATATATCAATATATATTGAGGGCCAGCCTCTGCCATGTCTCACACACACACACACACACACACACACACACACACACACAGAGAGAGAGAGAGAGAGAGAGAGAGAGAGAGAGATCAGGGTCCAGCAGTAAACACTGCTTTCCCACCCAGGCCAGACCCTCCACTGCCAGTATTTTGGGGCTAGCCTCCAATTTTCATCTGGGGAATAGAAATCTAAATGCTAGCTTCCTAAGCAGGAGTCTTCTAGGGAAGAGGATTGTGTATATGCAATCCCCATAAGCTGCCCTACATTCATAATATCAAAGCTCTCAGGGGATCAGGTGGTAGAGAGCTTGCCTAACATGAAGAAAGCCCTGGTTCAGTATTGAGCACCTCACAAACCAGGTGTAGTGGAACACAGCAGTAACCATGGCACATTGGAGGTGAAAGCAGGAGGGTCAGGGGTTCAAAGACATCCTCAGCTACAAAGCAAGTTTGAGCTGCCCCAGGCTACATGGAACCTTTTTTTTTTTTTTTAAACAACAACAAACCCTCTCACTGACTAGCTTATGCTAAGCTCCTTGCCAACCCAATGTTTTCTAAAGAATGTAAGTACAATTCAGCACTAAGAATAGTAAAAGAATAGTAAGTGCGCTTTCTGATCCGCCATCGTGGATGAGGGGAGCCTCGCCAAGATGCAGATCTTTGTGAAGACCCTTACAGGGAAGCCTATCACACTCAAGGTTGAACCCTTGGACACTATAGAAAATGTAAAGGCCAAGATCCAGGATAAGGAAGGAATTCCTCCTGATCAGCAGAGGTTGATCTTTGCTGGCAAGCAGCTGGAAGATGGCTGTACTTTGTCTGACTACAACATTCAAAAGGAGTCCACCCTTCATCTTGTGTTGAGACTTCGTGGTGGTGCTCAGGAGAGGAAGAAGAAGTCTCACGCCACTCCCAAGAAGAGTAAACCTCAGAGGAGGAAGGTTAAGTGGGCTGTGCTGAAAGACTATCATTGGATGAAAAGGGCAAAGTCAGCCGACTTCGTTGAGAGTGTCCTTCTGATGAAGGTGGTGCTGGAGTTTTCATGGCTAGCCACTTTGACAGGCATTGCTTTGGCAAGTGGTGTCTGACTTACTGCTTCAACAAGCCAGAAGACAAGTAGTTGTATATGAGTTAATAAAAAGGAGGAACTGAAAAAAAATAGTAAGTGCAAATGAACATGCACTTATTTATTTATTTTGGAGAGAACATGCATGTATAACGGCACACATGTGGAAGTCAGAGGACAACTTATAAGAACCTTTCCACCATGTGGAATTGGGGATCAAACTCAATCAGGGCTTCAGGCTTGGTGGCAAGCTCCTTTATCCACTGAACCATCTTGCAGTCCTGAATGTACTTTTTTTTTTTTTTTAAGGAAAAGGTGTATTTTGGGGCTGGAGAGATGACTCAGAGGTTAAGAGCACTGGGTGCTCTTCCAGAGGTCCTGAATTCAATTCCCAGCAATCACATGGTGGCTCACAACCATCTATAATAAGATCCGGTGCCCTCTTTTAGCCATGCAGGCATACATGCAGGCAGAATATTGTATACATGATAAAAAAAAATCTCTTTTTAAAAAAAGAAAAGGGCCGGGCAGTGGTGGTGCACACCTTTAATCCCAGCACTTGGGAGGCAGAAACAGGTGGATCTCTGAGTTCGAGGCCAGCCTGGTGTACAGAGTGAGTTCCAGGACAGCACAGCCAGAGCTATGAGCTATGAGAAAGAAAGAGAGAGAGAGAGAGAGAGAGAGAGAGAGAGAGAGAGAGAGAGAGAGAGAGAGAGGAGGGAAATAGAAGAAAGGTAAGGAGAGTATGAGACTTTAAAGAAGAGTGCTGGGCCAGTCTCGGGAATGACAAACCTCGAGCTTAAATCAGACTTTAGCAACACATCTCCAGCTCAGCACTGGGGCTCTCCTACTCCTGGTCCCCTGACTGGAATAAAATCTCTAAGGCCTGCAGGGCCAGCCTCCCCAGCAACCACTGAACTCTGCACCCTGTGCAGAGGCTCTGATAAGCAGGCTGAGGATGTGGGAGGAGCGGTAATTGACAGCTGGAAGCTTCCTTCTCAGCCTTAGAGACAGCAGCTGATACTGAGTCAGGCTGCCCTGACTAAATAGCAGCAGTTTGCTAGGCAGTGGGGTCAAAGGTGTAGAAGTGTGTTCAGGTCAACATTCCAGGAAACCAAAAAGGATTTGAAAAGGGGGTTGATGTTAATTGAACATCTAGGTGCCTAGATTTTTTTTTTTTTTTCTGAGACAGGGTGTCTCTGTATAGCCCTGTCTGTCCTGGAACTCACTCTGTAGACCAGGCTAGCCTTGAACTCAGAAATCAGCCTGCCTCTGTCTCCCAAGTGCTGGGATTAAAGGCATGTGCCACCACTGCCTGGCAAGTGCCTAGATCTTTACATTTAAGCTCCAGAACAAGTCATAAAATGTCATCCTCATTCAAGGCCGACCCTACAAAATCAAGGAACTTGCTAAATTCTCCCTGGGGATGACAGAGCCAGGGATCCAACCCAGGACTTCATCAGGCCAGCGTATGGAGTGAGTGCGTTGTCAGAGGCCTGTGTCTTGCTTCCCCTGCTCTGTGGACAAGTATATGGCTGCATCGTTGTAATCAGGCGATTGCAAGCATGATTGCAAGCCACAGCCTTTTCTGCAGAAACGCCTTTCTGAACTTTTGTGAGGGGCAGAGACCAGCCAGTGTGTGGCAATAACCATAAACAGTCATGCATTTACATCATAGATTAGGGACTCCATAAAAGAAAACGGAAACAGGAAGCGCCTCCCTCAACAGCCCAAACTTGTACTCTAGGACTCTAGGACTAGTGATAGTCTGTTCCTCTTTAAGAGTCAAAAAACATAACAAAAATACAGGGCAGGCAGGCTCTGGGGTGGCCCTCGCCTAAGCAAGCTGTTGGAACAGATCTTGGTACAGGACCAAGAACTGTGAGTTTGAAGAGGTGGCAAATGCCAGGAGCTGGGGTCTAGCCTGAACTACAGAATAGTAAATTCTAAGCCAACCAGAGCTTACTGTGTAGCTCTGACTGGCCTAGAACTCGATGTGTAAGCCAGGCTTACCTTAAACTCATACAAACCTCAAGTGCTGGAACTAAAGGTGTGCACCAGCAAGTCTGGCCCGGCTACAGTTAAGGAAAACGCAGCGATGATGCAGGGTGATTGCTCATGAAGCCACACATTCCTGTAGGAAATGGGTTGGAGAGGAATTTGTGGCCACCTTTCTAGAGTTTATCTGTTTTTGACTACCCAATGGTGCTCTGAGTTTCATTTATTTACTTACTTACTTTAGAGGCAGGATCTTACTCTCTAGCCCAGGTTGGCTTTGAATTTACTACTGTGTAGCTCAGGCTAGATCTGTTCCAAAACAAAACTAAACAAAACAAAACAAATAATAGTAATACTATAACTATGAGGTAGGACTGTTACTTTTCTTATTTCATGGATATAAAATATTTACTGTGATCAGAGGTTTCTTTTTTTGTTTGTTTGTTTGGGTTTTTTTTTTTTGGTTTTTTGAGACAGGGTTTCTCTGTGTAGCCCTGGCTGTCCTGTAACTCACTCTGTAGACCAGTCTGGCCTCGAACTCAGAAATTTGCCTGTCTCTGCCTCCCAAGTGCTGGGATTAAAGGCATGCGCCACCACGCCCGGCTCAAATATTTAGTGATAAATCACTTGCCTAGAAGTCCAGGACAGTGGACTAAAGTCTGTCTGGCCCCTCCTTCCAAGGCTGCTTCTGTGGTAATTAGTGACCAGACTCCTGGGGGACAGTGCCTGCTTTGGAGCCTACTGCCTGTACCTTCCTGCCCCCTGGAAAGTGATGAGCTTCTCTCCCTGGAGTGAGAAAGAGGGGCCGTGTGTGTCTATAATCTTAAAAGTCTAGACATAAGTGAGAGAGAGAGAGAGAGA
Source organism: Mastomys coucha (assembly GCF_008632895.1). NCBI lineage: Eukaryota > Metazoa > Chordata > Mammalia > Rodentia > Muridae > Mastomys > Mastomys coucha. Next base: position 38,465,546 of record NW_022196904.1, read on the forward strand.
GAGAGAGAGAGAGAGAGAGAG
>NW_022196904.1:38465576-38479842 GCF_008632895.1 Mastomys coucha
GAGAGAGAGAGAGAGAGAGAAGGAGGAAGGGAGGAAGGGAGAGAAAGAGAGAGAAAGGGAGAGGGGGGAGAACCTTTGTTACAGGGTTGTCCCGGGCTCTATATTACCCATGAACCCTGTGTTGTCCCACCCCACCCCCCAGGCCCTGAGCTCTCCCCAGGCCTGAAGCCCCCCTTCCTTGGGCCCTGTATCCTCCCTGCATCTGGGTTCTGCATCCCCCTGTAAGCCCTAAGTCTTCACTTCTTGTGCCCTGCATTCTGCCCAAGGCCCTACATCCGCCACCTTCTAGGTCCTGATTTCCCCCACTGAGCCCTGCGTCCCCCACTCCTGGGCCCTGCATCCCCCTGGGCTCTGTGAGTTTGATGAAGCAGCATCACTGACAGGAACTGTTCTTGATGCTCACTTGGACCAGCACATTCCTGCTGCCTAGCTCAGTGGATGAGCAGCCTCCGTGCAGCTGTGCCCTCTGTCAGCCTCATTGCTTTTTCTGCATCGTTAGATTTCTGAGAGGCTCTTCAGCGAGGCCTGGCAGTTCACTTGGGAACTGTCAAGAGGCATTGTCTCTGCTCTGCGCTTTGTTTTGGCTTTTTTTCTTGTTTGCTTTTGTTCCTTTGAGACAGTCTCATATAGCCCAGGCTGGCCTCAAACTCTGTATAGTTAAGAGTGGCCTCTTCTATCTCCTCCTGCCTCTACATCCCCAGGCTGGAATCACAGGTGTAACCCCTGTTATGTGGTGCTGAAGGACTGAGCCTTGGTCTGCTAAACTGGGTACTCCGTCCTCAGAGCTCCATCCACTGCCCTGCCCCCGCCCTTACTAGAGGCCTGGTCTTCACAAAGGGCACATGCCAGGATACCACATGGATTTCATGCCACTGAAGCCTGGCTCCAGCACATCTGACCTTGTCACCTTGCCTAAAATTCTAATCCTGTAAAACAGGGGTGACATTCCCTACTCAACAAAAGGACCATAATAAACAAACCAGATTTAAAAGGGTTATTACATATGAAATGTTCAGTAAGTATAAGGGGTTTCTATTGAGAATCTTTTCTTCATTTTTATTTTTATATTTATTTATTTATTTAGTTAGTTAGTTAGTTTTTTTTGGAGACAGGGTTTCTCTGTGTAGCCTTGGCTGTCCTGGAACTCACTCTGTAGACCAGGCTGGCCTTGAACTCAGAAACCTCAGAAAGCCACCTGCCTCTGCCTCCCAAGTGCTGGGATTAAAGGCGTGCGCCACCACCACCCGGCTTTTCTTAACTTTTATTTAATCTATTGTGTGTGTCCATGCTTGTGGGTGTGTAAGCATGGGCAAAAGTGTGTAGAGGTCAGAGAGCAATGTTTGTTTGTTTGTGGATTTTTTTAATGTGTGTGTGTGTGTTACCTGCGTGTGTATCTGTGCACCACATGTGCAGTGCCCACAGGGATCAGAAAAAAAAAGGGCACTTGATCTCTTGGAACTGGGGTTACAGACAGTGTGAGCCACAATGTGGGTGCTGGGAATCGAACCTGGGTCCTCAGAAAGAACAGCCAGTGCTCTTCGGAGCTGGCTCTCCAGCCACCTTGTGGGATCTGATGTGGGGATCAAACTCAGGCCATAGAGTCTGGGAGCGAGTGCCTCAGCCACTCACTCAGCTGTCTTGCTGGCCTTGTTCTCTCAAACACTTTACATGGGTGGGGCCTGTGAGGTTTGCTCTCCCGGTATGTGAATCTCTGGAAGGAAGCCATGTCTGCAGAGACGGACAGAACTACAGTGCTGTGGAGAGGGAGGCATGCTGCTGGTCCAGAAGTTAGTTGCCTTATCTTAAGCTACTTCTAGCCCTCTGGAACAGCCATTTCCAGCCCACCTCTGGGCCAGACTGAAAATCTAATGACTAATGGATAGCTCCCACCAGTCAAACAGCTCAGACAGTGGTTCAGGCCTAGACAGACCACTCCACCCCCACCATGCGATACCTGCCTCTCTGGTGTACCCACCAAAGAGTGTCCAACTTGTTTTGATTTATGATTTTATTTGTTCTGTAAGACTGCTTGCTTCCATGTTGGAACATGGATTTGGAGTAATCCACATCTATGTTCCAGGCCAGAGCCACTCAAATAGCTCCAGAATAAACTCCTTCTTATTCCCTTTAAGGTGAGAGCTGTGGTTTTTTAATATCAGCAACAGAATAAGTGTTAGCATCAGGACATCCAAACCCTATGGCAATACATGGGAGTGTCCACAGACCTGTTGCCAGGGCAACAGCCACCATATTCCCAGAATCCGTTGGGCTCACCTCCCACCTTTACTTGTGGCTGCTACGTCACAACCATATATATATGGGGAACATTCCTCCATCTTTCTCTCTCTCCCCCTCCTCTCTTTCTGCGCCACTACCCCCCCCCCAATTAAACCTTTTACATGGGGAACTGTTTGGGCCTAGTGTGGTATGTTCTGACGCAACCCGTCGTTCCAACACATCAATAAGAACAATCAAATATCAGCCGGCGGTGGTGGCACACACTTTTAATCTCAGCACTTGGAGGCAGTAGCAGGTGGATCTCTGTGAGTTTGAGGCCAGCCTGGTCTACATAGTAAGTTGCAGGACAACCCTGTCTTGAAAAACAAGCAAACAGAAAAATCAAAAATAACTTCAGGGGCTGGAGAGATGGCTCAGCGGTTAAGAGCACCAACTGCACTTCCAGAGGACCTGAGTTCAATTCCCAGCAACCACACGGTGGCTCACAACCATCTGTAATGGACATATGATGCCATCTTCTGCTGTGTCTGAAGACAGTGACAATGGACCCACACATACAAAATAAATATGGCAGAAGCGAGTGGGGGGGGGCAGGAAAAATAAATAAATAAACAAGTCAAATAAAATAAAGTAAATAAATAAAAAGAAACAAATGATTGCTAGTTCAAAAATAAATAACTTCAAGGTACTTGTGGTGATGGTTATGCCTGTAATCCTAGCATGAGTCTCCTGAGAAGGATTACTGGAGACTAAGGAGTTTATTACAAGATTTATTAATGCTATGGATAGACAGACAGATGGTCAACAGCATGGCAGGGCCTCTGAGGAGTGTTTAAGCCCCAGCACCAGAGACAGACATTATGTCAGGGTCTCTGAAGGGAACCAGAGATCCTGTGAAGAAGGGGGAGCCTCCTCTAGTCCCTCCTGAGAGTGAGGAGATTCACAGCATGGGTAGACAGGCTTTGTGACACCCCATGGGCAGAGGCTGGAAACAAGCAGCATGAGTTTGGGCCTACATTTTACCATCAATATCCTTTGATGTCAACTCGCTTTCCAGGTGAGAAATCCCATCTACAGGGTCTCGGTAGATGTCTGTCAATACCTTAGGCCACCAGGAGGACCAGGTAAAGCAATGGCTAGATTCTGACACTGTGCTCTTACTTTAGGAGGTGGAGGCAGGAGAATCAGGAGTTCAAAGACATAGTAAGACCTTGTCTCAAAAAAAAAAGTATAAATAAACAAAATGAAAATAATTCAAAACAAGCAGGGCACTAGTGGTGCCCAGCACATCTTTAATCCCAGCAGAGGAAGGCAGATTTCTGAGTTCGAGGCTACCCTGGTCTACAGAACGAATTCCACAACAACCAGCTCTGCACAGAGAAACTCTGTGTCAAAACAAAACAAAACAAAACAAAAACAAAAAACTAATAATAATAATTCAGAACAGCTCAAGTCCATGCTTTACTCAGAAGAGTGAAAAATCCCCATTTTCCGGAGAGCTCCCCTCTGAGGTGTTCCCCAGCCCTTTACTTTAGTGTGTCGATTAACAGCCCGTAGAGACCCAAATCCTCCTCCCTGCGGTTCTCTAAAGTCTCTAATCCTGGTGTCTGTTTCCCAGACACCCAAAGAACCAGTCAAAGGCACAATTTCCCCCGAGGGACAGGGAGAGAAGTTGAAGAGGAAAAGAAGGCAGGCCCCGGAAGGAAGCAGGGGAGTTGTGAATTGCTGGGTCCACACATACTGGGCGGAAGACGCTCAGACCGTTTTCTGCCTCCTCCACCGCAGAAGCCAAGGAGACTGGCACAAGAGAAGCCCAGCACTTTGTTCCTATTCATCCTCCTTCTCTTCCTCTCACCGCCACCCCTTGGAGGAGTCGACTTGCCAACCAGGGTGCAGATTGGCTTGGCTTGACACACTCTCTCCCCTCCCCTCCCCCCTCTCTCCCTCTCTGTCCCTTCCCTCTCCCTCCCTCCCTTCCCCCTTCCCTCCCCTGCTGATCACTCTCTCCCTAGTCTTTCATTACACCCTGCTAAGTAGACCCGACGAGAACCTGGTGTCCCTCTACAGCCCCGGGACCACTTGATGGATGGGGGTGGAAAAATTCTGGATGGTGGCCTAAGAATTGCAGCCCATCTCCTGTCATCCCCATTTCCACATCCAGGGAACAAAGTCTAAAGCCAACTAACAGAGTGGAGTTTTAACTTTCACCCATTGCCCTGAAAAAGTTTAAACACCGGAGCCTACCAAGAGAAATCAGTTAGGCCACCTCCAAAAAAACAACAACAAGAACAACAACGAAAAACAGTGTTTAACCTTTTAACCTTTCTCATTTCAGATCGTCCTCAAATAACTCCTGCTGGGTCTGAGATCTTCAGGGCAACCTGTTGAAACCTTAAATTTTGGTACATGTGATGGTGGGGTGTGTGAGCCTGGGGCCGGTGGCCACAGCCAATCTTGGGTTCTACAAGGAAGCCCTATGAGTGTGCAAGCACTTGATCCCGGCAGGAAGGCAAGAAGCTGTGAGCTCCAGTTGTCATGGAGATGCTGGCAGAGCTTGGGCCCATCTGCAATTGACAAGCAGCCTCTTTAAGAAGCGGGGAGGAGGGACTTGGGTGCTGGAGAGCCAGCTCTGCTTGGGGCTAAAGCACCTGGGGACGTAGCCTCTAGGCCAGCAGCCTTAATAGATGGGGTGTGGCCTCCTGGCAGAGCAAATCCTCAATGCCCAATTGCCATCCCTGCCCCCAAGCAAGGGCTGCTGCAGGAAGCCTGGTACAGTGGAAAAACCCAGAAGCCAGAGACAGGCAGCAGAGCCACACCCTGAGACCAGGGAGACGTCCAGGCTTGCAGATTCATCAGAGAAAGCCCAAGGCTGGGTCTGAGACTCTGACCTCTGAGTTACCACCACTGGCAAGAGCCCTTCTCTTCCCCTCTCTGGGTGCCCTCCCCTAAGGACCACATGTCCCTCTGGTTTGATAAATATAGACAGGTCCAAGCTCTGAAGAGCTTTGAAATTTCTTATGTAAATACAGCTGGGGGGGGATCAGGAACCCTTCAGATGTGCTTGGACATAGTCTTATATGCTGCAAGCATTTGCACAATAGGCAGGGCTTGTCCCTGCACACACGCGTGGGTCATACAAGATTAAGGAGGTGCCAGGAGAGGGCGGCTGACTAGATGACCTCAAAGTACCCTGTGGCCTAGTGAGCTGCCTGGACCTTCCCACCTCAGTCCTGGGTAATTCTGCTGGGCAGGAATGGTCAGTCACCTTTGGCCTTGGATATCTCGAGAGCAAAGAGCGACTACTTTCCTGCTGTCCTCCCAGGCAGCTCAGCAGGGAAATCTAGGCAGCAGTGCTGCCCAAGGAAAGCTACTATAGAAGTTTGATAGGCATGTGTTGTTTCCCGGTTGTGTCATCTGAATCTGTTAAATATTTTTTGTGCTTCAGTAAGGCTGTCAATAAATATTCAAATTCCTATTCTGGTTTCTGGACTAGGGTAAAAATGATTTGACAGTGAATGGGGGGAGGGGGGTTGGATGTGACACAACTGATAGGGTGTCCCCATCATGCAAATGGTGTTTCATTGCTAGTATTACATACAGGTGGTATGCACCTGTAGTCACGAGACTCAGGATGTGGAGGCAATAGAAGCAGAAGCTTGAGGTCATTCATGGTTACAGAAGTGAGTTCAAAGCCAGTCTGGGATAAATGAGCCCCTGTTTCAGTCCATACATACATACGTGTATACATACATATGAATGCATGGGGAAACCATCAGGAGCCATACACAAAGGACCCAGGGAATGGAACATGAGTTTTTTCTTTTTTTTTTTTTAGATTTTTATTTATTATTATAAATGAGTACACAGAAGAAATTATCAGATTTCATTACGGGTGGTTGTGAGCCACCATGTGGTTGCTGGGATTTGAACTCAAGACCTTCGAAAGAGCAGTCAGTGCTCTTACCCGCTGAGCCATCTCACCTGCCCCATGGGTTTTTTCAAGCAGAGCCTTCTCCACAGCCTGGGGCTCTGCTGTAGGCACCTGGGGTTTCCTTTAACCCCTCTTAGCAAAGTCCTAGGCTGAGAAGCAGAACCAGAGCCCCTATGACCCCTTACTCCTTGTAAGGCAGGAGACCTCTGAGCATGCCCGAGGAGCAGGGCTGCATGCCTCGCCTAGCTCCACGTCCAGCTAGAACCTGCTCTCTGAGATGTGGCCACATAAGTGTTGTGTAAACAGCTTAGAGGAAGGCAGCCAGCAGCCTCACAGCCCAGTCCTTGTCTCTTCCCATTTGCAACCCCAGGAAATGACCAATAGACTTCTAGGACTGTATTCATACTTTTAATTGGATTTGATCCTTGGTATTTCTCAATAATTTACCATTGTTTCTTTGAGCCAAGACTTAGAATAGGGTCTTATCAGGAAATCTCTCTACTCCCACCCCCACATCACTACATGGCTTAGATTGCCTTTGAACTCCTGATCCTCCTGTCTCCACCTGCAAAGTGCTGGGATTATTCATGTACACCACCCTGCCTGCTCAACAAGACAGGGCTCCTGACAACCACACCCACCCACCAGTGTCCCCTCTTCAACAAGCTGTGTAGTACTCATCTTTGTTCCTGTCACCCAAAGCAACAGAAGGAAAGACTGTCACAGCTGTCCACGATCCTCCCCTACTGTGGTTAGGCAAGGGACACCCACACTAGGGACTGGCAGGATTGGGGACAGCAGCACTGACCTCGGTCTGAAAGTCACTTGCATCCTTGTGATAGTGTTTTTCTGGGACCTGCTAACCTGACATCCCAGGAAGAGTGGAGAGTATGGAACTCAGCTTTTCCCCAAGAGTAAGTGGCTGGGAGAGTTAGTCTCGTAGGGAACCTTAGAGAAGAGAAAAGGCCAAGTCCCAAAAGAAAACAGAGGCGCCATTTATCGCTGGCCTGGAAGAGCAGAGGGGAGAGGGGGAGGAGAAGTCATCAGGAACCTAGGAGGTGTGTCATCCAGACCCCAGGAGGTGGCACCAGGAAAGCCCGAGGGGTGGTTAGGCTGGGGACTGGGGGAGGGGGGGTGTGACACAAAACAGTTTCTTGGGACAGGTACCACTCTCACTAGAGAGGGGAGAGAGAGAGAGAGAGAGAGAGAGAGAGAGAGAGAGAGAGAGAGAGAGAGAGAGAGAGAGAGGAACCTCTACTTTGGCACTCCCTAGCAGGTCAAGAACGGAGACAGATGAGATTCTCTGCATCTCGGGCCCTGCATCTCAGGAAAGCCATTGGCCTTGCAGTCTTGGAGAAAATGGAAACAAGCAGGCTGCCAGTGAGTGTTCAGAGGGGCTTTGGGGTGTGGAGGGTTGTGTCAGGGAAACGTATGTCTTCCACAGATGTGGGTATAGAGGTTAGTGCTCTTCAAGTGTCCTTGCATGGTCACCCACTTTCCCATGGTCTTTCGCACTCTTTAGAAACTTCAGAGACTTCTGGCCACCAAAACCTGAATAGAAGAAAACACACCTAACTGTCTTAGCCTGGCTAAGGCTATTTGTTGGCTAAGGATGCCCCGACAGACACACCTTGCAACTTGTGGTCTCTGCATTGCTTCATCCCCATTGCTCTGCTTTTTCACCACCTAATCCACCAGCTGAAATCTTTTTCTCACCCCAGCCCTGATGCTGCCTCTTCCGGAAAGCCTTTTCTGGTTTCTTTGTTCAGGTGACTGTTGTGTTTTATAATAAGATAGGAGAGGCCAAAGATATGTTTGGTGGAGGTGCAGTAAGGTGTGGGGAAGAGGGTGCCTCTGCAGGCTCACGCTGAGGCATCCCTTCCCACTGAGGAACCAGCCACACGACAGTATAGTACAGAATAGAGTTTCTTCAGAACCTGGGGAGGGGAGTTCAGATGGTAGTAGAGACAGAGAAAGGGGAGTAGAGGCCAGCCATGAACACGTGGAAGGAAGGGGGGGAGGGGACTGAAGAGAGAGAGGGTAAGGAGCAGGATCAAGAGAGCAAGAGAGAGAGGAGGGGGCAAGCAGCCCTTCTTATAGTGAGTCAGGCACATCTGGCTGTTGCCAGGTAACTGTGGGGCGGAGCCTAGACTAAATGCCCACAGTGACTTTAGGTAGTGCTCTCTCCTCTAAATGTGGAACATTCTTAACTTTTTTGTGGCCTTGTGACACTTTGTTGTTTTATAGACTAAGTCTCCTACAGACCAGGTCAGCCTTGAACTCACTGTGTATCCGAGGCTAGCCTTGAACTTCTGATCTTCCTGCTTCTACATCCCAAGTGCTGGGATCACAGGTGTGTGAATCACCAAGACTGGCTTCTAGCTTACATTTTATCTATGGAGGAAGATGTACTCAGTTCCCTCCATTTGGCCTTTGAAGGCTTATACATTTCTCTCTCTCTCTCTCTAGTACAGGTTGGTTTCAAACTCAGGAGCTTCTATACCTCATGAGTAGCTGGAACTATGAGCATGTGCCACAGCTGACTGTCTTGCTCATTTCTGGGTTCCTGGCACTTAATCTCTGACTATGACTGTGCAGGCTCAGGATGTCAGGTCTGGTGGCATGGGAGAAGAGGGTATTCTTGTAGAAGGAACGGCCTGAGTAGAAGACTGGAAATGATACATTTGAGAAGTATGAGGAGTACTCTTGACTTTGGTGTACAGGAGGCACAAAGGAAAATAGGAGATAAGGTCAGAGAAGGGGGGGCTCTGGGTGCTGTTCTATGGAGGTCTGATATGCAGCCCAAGGATTTGACTTTTATCATGGTGGCAACAGGAAGTCACTGAATGTTCTCATTCAACAAACACCAAATGGAAGAGCTACCCAGAACTGTTTTGGGTGGCACCATCCTTTGGCTAGGCCTACCTAGGAAACCTCTTATGGTATATGCTGGGTACCCAAGAGACTTCTTCATAGATTTTTCTCTTGAAAGAGACTGTACCCAAATAACACTTGGCAGGGCTCAGGTATGTGCTTGGCTCTGTCATGGTGTGGGTTCTACACATTGTGCAGCATAGAAGTTCTACTCTACAGACCACGTCAGTCACGTTTCTCTGGACAAGCAGAAGCAATGGCAGAAGGCATAGATTCATTCTGAGGACTTGGAATGAATCTTACATGACTTACATGACCGTGGAGGGTGAGAATTCCCACCATCTGCCACCTTTAATCTGGAAACTCAGGAAATCCGGGTGGCAGAGGGACCTGCATAGACATGAAAATCAGAACCAAGATGGTGTCCAGCCAAGGTGAGGGCAGAAAAGGATGACATCACAGCTGAAGCAGCAGACATCAGAGACACCCACTGACTGCTATGTGGCTCCTGCGCCTAAAACTGCCTTGAAATCTCCGGGTAGTTTCTCGCTCTATGTTTTGTGAGCATAGGACCTTGAAGAGAGATAGATAGGCTTTGAGCCAGTCAGTGGCAGGTTAAAGTACTGACTGAAATCATTTAGAAATTGCACAGTTTTGGCAAAGCCAGTACTCTTTCTGAATCCTGTTTTTTTTTTTTTTTCATCTGGAAAATGGGAAGGATCTTGTTTACCCCAGTGTCAGGATGAAGATAAACCCAGATGACGCCTACCGTTAGTCTCTACAAGTGGCGTTTGTCTTACTCATCTTAGACTCAGAACATGGCCAATGCCGGAAGGAGGGAGGCTGTGCTTGGAGTGGCTATCAACAAGTGTCCTGGTGTTGTGGAATGGAACTGCCTGAGGTCTCTTCACTGGCCTTTCCTGAGAGTTTACCTGTCTCTCAACCCCACCCACTCTTGGCTTTCTGCCAGTCCTCTTCTCCCAACTGGGACATATTTAACAAGCCGGCAGGCCCCATCCTTCACTGAATGAGAACATTGTCCCACAGGCCTAGAGACCTGAGGCATTGTTGAAAGCTGCCCTGGGACGCCCTGTGCCTCACTCCCAATCCCCCCTCCCCCAGCTGTGTTTGTGGTCTCTGGGCATCCAGCAGTATCTGGAAAATGGTTGTAGTGAGCTAAACAGATGTCCTGGTTTCCTGGAGCTGGGGTGAATTTTCCCTTTGCAACCAAAAAAGTACAAATGTGGGTCTTTCTGGAGGCTGGCCTTGAGGTGTCACAGCACACTGTTGAGAGGAAGCAAGTCTATCTATGTTTTGCAAGGGGTCCAGAGTCCTCCTTTGCTGCAAGGGGGTCCCTGAAAGGTGCACAGGCCACAGTTTAGTGTGGTGAGAAGAGCGGGTTCCCACTCTGTGGGTATACGGGTAGGCCTAAGGGAAGGGGTCAGAGGAGCGTGTGTGCACATGAGGTTTCTGCACATGTATTTTCCACACAAAGCAATTTCCAAGCCGAGGAACCTGGCCTGGGCTCTGGAGTCTGCTTAGAGCTCTGTATTCCACAGGTTAATAGTTCAGTCCCACAGGACTGCCCCCAACCTGAGACCATAAGCACAATTAGTTACTAGATCCTGACCTGTGCTTTCCCCACACCACTACAAACTGAGGCATCCCCAAGGCCCTCCCCTTCCTCCTGTTTGACTTCTTGCTCTGGTGTCTCTTCGAACTCACAGACACACCTTCACTTTTAAAAAAAAAAAAAAAGTTAAATTTCGTTTCTCTTTGTTCTGACTTTTTTAAAAAATTAATTTATATTATTACAAATTATTAATATAATTAAATTATTTTATAATAATTAAATTATTAATATAATTAAAATTAATTATATTAATTATATATAGGAGAGAGAGACTCTGTGAAGGTCAAAAGAGGGTATTGGAACCCCTGGATCTGGAGTTACAGGCTTTTGTGGTCTTAGTGGAGGAGCCATCTCTTCAGATCCAATTGTTATGACTTTAATTCTTAATTTACTTTATTTGCTGTGCTCTGCTGAGGATGGGACTCAGGTTTTTGTGCATTCAAGGCAGGTGCCCCTGCACTGGCCACAATCCTAGCCTGTTGTTTGTTATAAAAGATATCACAATGAATACAGACAAGCAAAAGTAGGAGCTGTGAGCTTCATTCCCTCTCACATGACCCCTGCACCTCCAGCACCCTGCAAAAGGAAGCCCTTCAATTCTTGTTCAAGACTATAATAGACCTTAATCTGCAGTGAACGCATCCCTTCCGGGGAGGTGGGTGAGCAGGGTTGAAAAGTCACAGTTCTTCCATCTCTAAGGAAATCAAAGCAGTTGCAAACTTGTTCACATCCTATCAGTGGTGGCGTACCTTAAGATTCACAGGCGATTTAACAGAAGCTGGGAGAGGAATAGGAACTGGGCTACAGAGTAATAAGACCTACAGAATGGAGATTAAAGGCAGAGAGGGATGTGAAAACAATCGAGGGCCCTGATACTCCTTGGTAAGGTTAAACACAATGCCTGCGGGTTGGCACGGGAGAGGGCAGACGTGGATGTAAACTGGCTGGCTGAGCCACAGAAGCTGAGACCCCTCATGGTTTGGGAGATGGAAGTGAAGCTGCAGGAGAAAGGCCCATCTGATAGACTGCTATGGCGGACAGGCCGACACGGTGCTGGCAGGTGGTTTCAAGCACTATTTACTGAAGGTCTGCCTGTTGCATGCTAGAAGTTGGTTGGCCCCGGCGCTGGAACAAAGTGACTAGGGTTTTTCTGAATCTCATGAGTTTTACGGAAAAGGAAAGCGGAGGATCGATGCATTTCGGGCTCCTGTTTCTACGGCTGAGGAGCATATCGGGCTGGCCTTTCTTAGAGGTGTCGCAGCACACGTGGAGCCACTCTTGCAGGGCCACCGTGCTGCGAGCGCCGCCCCGGTCTTGGCGGGGCCCAGCCGGGCTGGACGCCCTCCCCCGGCCCAGGCTACACGTGGGTTCCCGCACGTCCGCTGGGCTCCCACTCTGACGTCAGCGCGGAGCTTCCATTTAAGGCCCCGCCCGCGTGCAGCTCTGCGTGCTGGAGCTACTGTCGCCGAGCCCAGGCCACGCTGCTGCTGCTCGCCCGTCGTCCCCCATCGTGCACTAGCGGTACGGTTGGGCCCCACGCTGCCGGCCCTAAGGGTCCCTACCCGGGGTGGAGGTGCAGGGTGTTCAGACCTGAGCACGCGTGGGCTACTGTGCTCTGGAGAACGGAGCAGGCGGCCGGCCCCACCCAGCCTAGGGCGGCGAGACGGGTGTAAGGAGAAGGACTAGGGGGTGGCTGGCCTGAAGGTGGGACGCCACCGAACTGGGGCGAGAGAGCCGTGCGAAACTTGAGCTCCGGTAACTCGAGCCTATGGGGGCCGAAAAAGCGTCAGCACGTCCGGGGCGGGTACTAAGGAGCAACCGTGCGGTTTGGATTTTCCCTTGCGTGGGCTCGGTGGAGTGGTTGTTTCCTGCAGATTACAGGGCGTTTTTGCCCTAAATGCAGTTTGATAGAGGCTCCTGGTGTGTCTGGGGATCGTGGTAGACGCACTGCGTGCGGAGAGGAAGCGGGAAGAGTCGCAGTCCTTCCTCTTGCACCCTAGACGGAAGGAGGAAACCTGTAGCTGAGAGGCCTGCGACACCCATCGGGGCGTAGGTGGGAAGTGGACGCACCGAGTTCCCATAGAGCACGGAAAAGAGGTTTGCGTGAGGCAGATTCTCTGCGGGAAGAGTCCCCCGCCCTTCCCCCAGCCTGCAGAGCCCTCGCAAGCCTGTCTAGAAATAGCAGTGGTTGTAAGGAGACCGGATTCCTGTTTGATGGCCCTAGGCTGCTTGCCCAGAGATCTTGCCGTGTCCTTTTGCACTTTGGAAAGATTTCAAAAGTGGACATGATGCTTGCTGGGAAAGGTGGCCCTCGTGGTTCGGGGTGGGTGGGGGTAGGCTCCAGGCCTCAGGGCCTCCGCAGTTGTATCCCCATTTTGGAACTGAAGAAATTTAAATTTCCCTTAGCGGCCATATCCTAGGCACCGAGGCCCCGCCCCGGTGGGTGAAGGCCCTAATTCCTGGTAGTGGCATTTCAGATCTCACCCTGGCGTCAGATTAAGGTGGCTGCCAGCCCCACTTCACCATGCTTGTGCTTTGGGCTCTAAAAAGGGCCGAACTCTGACCTCGAACTGCCTGCCACAGGCCTCATCCATAGCTAGCAGCCACTAGACCTATATATGACACCTGGTTCTGAAATTGCGCATGCGCACCGGCTTCCCCAGTCTGACAGTCTTACGAATCTGGGCTGGCGCCATGCGTGTTGGGTTCTTGCGGGGGTGGGGGTTAGGAAGCAAGCTTGGCGCGTGCGCAAGCTTAAGCACGTTGCTATGCCTTAGGGTCGCACCTTGTGGCCGTTATTGGCACACTCTGCTCTTGATTTTTGGTACTTACTGGAGCAACTTGGCGCCCTACTTGCTGTAGGACCCTGGGTGATGGGAGAAGAGCGGGAGGGCAGTTTTCTAACAGTATAAGAGAGACCATCCCCTTTTGGGGTTCATCAAGATGAGTAAGTCCTCGGGCGGCTACACATACACGGAGACCTCAGTATTATTTTTCCATTTCAAGGTGAGGACCTTCATGTTGAGAGCCAGACCATACCCCAGCGTTGAGCTTTGTACTCTGGCTATTCTTGGTTTTTCGCTTCTGTTTTTTGTCACATTGTCACTTAATGGAAAGTAGTCCAAAGTCGATGTTTTTTAAAGTCAGGGAGTTGTTGAGTACATCTTGAGTAGGCTGCTATGACACACAATGTTTCCTTCCCTCCTTAGGCCCCAAAAGGTTCAAAGTCCAAGATGGCAACCCTCAAGGACCAGCTGATTGTGAATCTTCTTAAGGAAGAACAGGTCCCCCAGAACAAGATTACAGTTGTTGGGGTTGGTGCTGTTGGCATGGCCTGTGCCATCAGTATCTTAATGAAGGTAAGTGGGAATCCTTCATGTCCCAGGCCTATGGATGGGGGGTGGGAGGGGGGATGTCCCTGCATTGTCACATTGTATATAAAACTATAAGGTTTGCACACACTGTTCAGAGTCGTCTGTGAGACATTTCGCAACATAAAAATACACAGAAAGGTTGTCAGACTAAGGCCTGTTTAAAGTGCTCTGCAGTGTGTTAGCATGCCTTTCCAATGAGAAGAGTCCTTTTTTTTT
>NW_022196904.1:38480118-38486437 GCF_008632895.1 Mastomys coucha
ACCAGGCTGGCCTCGAACTCAGAAATCCACCTGCCTCTGCCTCCCAGGTGCTGGGATTAAAGGCATGCTATTTTTTTATAGACAGGGCTCCTGCCTTTTAGTAGTTGTCCCCACCTCTTTTCTTCTTGGAGTCAGGGTTTGACTGCTGCCTTAGTACTGCCATTAAGGGCATGCATTGATATTTCTGGCTTGGAGTGTTGGTTCTTTAATTGAATCTTTCTTTCCCTCTACCATGAGGTTTCATGCTAAGCAACAGTCTACCCTGAGCTAGTTTCAAGCCTTGGTACTGGCCAACATTGCCTAGTTAGTAAATGACAGCCCTACACAGAAGCCACTCCACTGGAGGGCTTGCAGGAGAGAGACTTCTGGGAAGCGGAAGCGGGGGTGCGGGACTAAAATAGCACCACCCTCCTATGCCTGGGATACAGAACATGGCATGTCCTGAGAAGAGTCAAAGCTACTTTCCCATTTAACTAAAATGTTTGTCTTGTAGGACTTGGCAGATGAGCTTGCCCTTGTTGATGTTATGGAAGACAAGCTGAAGGGAGAGATGATGGATCTCCAGCATGGCAGCCTCTTCCTTAAAACACCAAAAATTGTCTCCAGCAAAGGTTGGTTGTGGCTAGGTTTTCTTGCTGTCAGACTTAAGTTTCTCCCAGGGCCTGAAACCCCATCTGTATAGTTATTTCAAGACTGAAGGGCCTTGGCATATTTTTGTGCTGGTTCTCAATACATTATCAAAGCTTGGATTAACTAGCCTAGGATTTTAAGTGGAAACCTAATTTGCACGTGTATGGAAATTCTCTGAATTAGGATGGGAGTAAGCTCTGAATCTACATTATTTGTTTCAAGTGTGTATTGCTAGGATGGAGCCTGGGACCTTGTACCCGCTAGGCACGAGGTCTAGCTGCAGAGTGACAGCCCCAACCTTGCTGCCCCGTATCACATACAAAACATTGCCCTCAGGCCCTGCCCAGCAGATGTTCTTGGCTTGACCTTCTATACTTCACTGGCACTAGCCAGGAACCCTGGGGTTGAAAGTCTTTGACCTCCTACCTGCTAGGCAACTCTCTGGATCAGCTGTCCTGTGGCTGGGCTCTTGGCAACAATTAAGTGTGTAATGAAAACGAGAATCAATAGAATGCTGGGTGTGGTGGTGCATGCACATAGCACATGTCTCAAGGGATGAGGGGAGAGAAGATACTATGTTAGGGTAGAAAATAATTGCCATATAAGGAGTTGATATGAGGATCAAATGCACCAGTTTCCTTCCTGTTACAATGATAATGTATGAGAAAGGCATCCCCACCTCTTCTGTCTGAGAGACTTGCAGTTAAAACTACACCAAAGGGAAGATCTGAATGGCCACAGGGCACGGTCAGCCATGTACAAGAGGCCAGAATAAAACTCTACACTGGAGGTTCATGCCATCAGCTTTGCTGGGTAGAAGAAAAGGTCCCTGAGGGAATCTTCATTTCTGGTCTTTTCTCTAGACTATGGTGTAACTGCAAACTCCAAGCTGGTCATCATCACAGCGGGGGCCCGTCAGCAAGAGGGAGAGAGCCGACTCAATCTGGTCCAGCGAAACGTGAACATCTTCAAGTTCATCATTCCCAACATTGTGAAGTACAGTCCACACTGCAAGCTGCTTATTGTCTCAAATCCAGGTGAGGCTTTAAACTGCATGAACAAAGAGCCTGCATTCACCCTGATATTGCACTGAGTGTTAGCTACACTGTGTGTATATACATGCTCATTAGTTTCTTATGGACTGTTTTTATAAAACATCATTTTAAAATATAAATGCCTCTAAGTGAAGTTGCAAGGTTTAGAATTTTTACTCATGATCTTGAAGTAAGTTACTTTATGAGTAATTGTATTGGTATAATATATTTTAAAATAATGATACTGCCGGGCGTGGTGGCGCACGCCTTTAATCCCAGCACTTGGGAGGCAGAGGCAGGTAGATTTCTGAGTTCCAGGCCAGCTTGGTCTACAGAGTGAGTTCCAGGACAGCCAGGGCTGTACAGAGGAACCCTGTCTCGAAAATACAAAACAAAACAAAAAATAATGATACTGTGACTAATTGGACATGAATTATGCAGTAAAGATGTTAACAAACTACAGGTCATGTTCAACAGGGTCAAAATCATGTATTTTGAGTTACCTATCATGCAAGTGTTTTGTGTTTTGTAGTGGATATCTTGACCTACGTTGCTTGGAAAATCAGTGGCTTTCCCAAAAGCCGAGTTATTGGAAGTGGTTGCAATCTGGATTCAGCTCGGTTCCGTTACCTGATGGGAGAAAGGCTGGGGGTTCACCCGCTGAGCTGTCACGGGTGGGTCCTGGGAGAACATGGCGACTCCAGTGGTAAGTCTTTAATACCAGTTTATATATGTGAGTATACTGTCACTGTCGTCAGACACACCAGAAGAGGGCATCAGATCCCCTTACAAATGATTGTGAGCCACCATGTGGTTACTGGGAATTGAACTCAGGACCTCTGGAAGAGCAGTCAGTGCCCTTACTCACTGAGCCATCTCTCCAGCTCCCGGGCATATTCTTTTCTACCAGTCCAGCTTTTATCTTCTGAGTATGGGGATTTCAGGCGTGAGTTGCCATCATGCCTATTGACTCTTGTTCATTCATCTTCATGCCAAGAACATGGGAACCTCATATGCTCTAAGCACACAGTCCACTGAGCCTTGCCGTTGGCCCCTGGACATGTTGACCACGGTTCTTAGGAAAACTTTAAGTCATTTACTTTATTCAGCAGTTTACACTTGACTTGACATGCCTGCCCCTGTCAGGATCAGCCAGATCAGGTGTGGGGGCGGAGCTATTAGGAAGCAGTTGAAGGTCCCGTTTACAGTGTTCCTAGAGGTCCTTTGCCAAGGAAATCCCCTTTAACTGTGAACACTGACAGTAAGTACATAGCCTACAGGTTTCAGTAGATCAGGAAGGTAGGTTAGAATGTATGATTGGTATTATGTACTGGGGTTTGGTAATCCTGGCCATCTTTGAGAAGTGGCGATCCTTCCTCTGCAGATGAGAAAACAGGTGGGACACAGTCACTATTCTGTGTTGTTGGGTGGAAACTGTAAGCTGCCCATTTCTTCCAGTGCCTGTGTGGAGTGGTGTGAACGTTGCCGGTGTCTCCCTGAAGTCTCTGAACCCAGAACTGGGCACTGATACAGATAAGGAGCAGTGGAAGGATGTTCACAAGCAGGTGGTTGACAGGTGAGGCTTCATGATTGACAGCATGGGAAACTAAAGATGTATTCACTTTACAGCCCATATCAGCCCCCTCCTCCCAGTACCCCTCAAGCAAGTCCTCCCCCCATTCCACCTCCCCTTTCTCTAGCCCCATTCCCTCCCATCATGTCACTTCAGGACTAGGCACATCCTCTTCCACTGAGGTCAGACAAGGTGGTCGGTCCATTTAGGGGAACAGGATCCACAGTCAGGCTACAGGCTCAGGGAAACACCCCTACTCCAGTTGCTGGGGGAGATCATGAAGACCAAGCTGCATATCTGCTACATATGTGCAGGGAGCCTAGATCCAGCCTGTGCTTGCTCTTTGGTTGGTGGTTCAGTCTCTAGGAGCCCCCAAGGGCTCAGGTTTGTTGACTCTGTTGGTCTTCCTGTGGATTTGGGTCCCTCAGTCCTTCTTGGAACTCTAATGTTGGGGTGTGAGTCTCTGCATCTCTAAAAGATTAAGATTTTTTTTTTTTTCCGAGACAGGGTTTCTCTGTATAGCCCTGGCTGTCCTGGAACTCACTCTGTAGACCAGGTTGGCCTCGAACTCAGAAATCCACCTGCCTCTGCCTCCCAAGTGCTGGGATTAAAGGCGTGCGCCACCGCCGCCCGGCTAAGATTAAGATTTTAACACCACTTTCATATGAGTACTTTTGTTTACATTTTTTTCTTTTTTTTTTTTAAAAATAATTATTTATTTTATGAGTACACTGTAGCTGTCTTCAGATACACCAGAAGGGCATCAGATCCCATTACAGATGGTCGTGAGCCACACACACCATGTGGTTGCTCGGAATTGAACTTGGGCCCTCTGGAAGAGTAGTCAAATACTCCTAACCACTGAGCCATCTCTCCAGCCCCCAATTTTTTTCTTAAGATTTGTTAATCTTTATGCTATAAATAGAAGGCTAAGATGAAAGCATCACCAAATGCAGGCAAGGTATGCTGGCACTGGCTTTTGGAGTCTCCTGTTTGTAATATGCTAACACCTTGGTGGGAGTGGAAGGTGGTACCTCCTCCTTGGAAAAGAGTTTCCCCTGAGCCACCTCTGCAGCACCCAGAAATGAGGGAAGCAAGTTCTTTATTTGGCTAATATAGTTGAAGTCTGGTTCAGATGCTTTTTGTTTTGCTTTTGTGTTTTTGAGATCCGGGTTTCTCTGTGTAGCCCTGGCTGTCCTGGAACTCACTCACAGAAGGCTTTGTTTTGGGCTTCTGGTTCCAGCAGAGGTATGAGCAGCAAGAAGTGGAATCAGCAGCAGCTGAGTGCTCACCTCATCCGCACACAGGAAGCAGAGAGCAGGAAGCAGAACTCAATGGCTTTCTTATGAAATCTAAAGCCTGCCCTAGAGTGGCATTTGCCCCAGCAAGACAGTACCTCCTAATCACCCCCAAACAGCCTATTAACAAGGGACCAAATATCCCAGTGCCCTAGGCTTACAGGGGACATCTCACTCATTGGAGTCACCATAGATTATTTTTGAGGCGCTTCGGATGGAACAGTCTCATGCGCATTAGGGTCAGGATTCATTTTCAGGCACCACTACCTGGTCTTAACCCTGAATCATCAACATCCCCTCCATATTTGATTTCTGAGAAATACCAGTTTTATTGTTGGCGTGGGTTCAGTTGTCTTGACACTGTAACATTCCCCTATATCAGTCCACTGGGGGTCACACTTTGAATGTAAAACGTTGTAAAGCATGTTCAGTAAAGCCTTTATTTCCCTTGTCTCTTCCTTTCCTCAACCTTTTACCATCCTTCCTACCCCACAGTGCCTATGAGGTGATCAAGCTGAAAGGTTACACATCCTGGGCCATTGGCCTCTCTGTGGCCGACTTGGCTGAGAGCATAATGAAGAACCTGAGGCGGGTGCATCCCATCTCCACCATGATTAAGGTAATGGGTCTGTGGAGATAAATTTTGTATTCGAGAGATGTTCCTTGGCTTTAGGAAGAATCCTTACAATCTTCAGGGCAGATGAAGGCAGATGGAGGCCTCATCACTAGCAGAACTGAAGTAAATTCATCCGCTTGTGCTCTTCTTTTGGAATACAATAATGACCTGTGGAATTAATATGAACTCTGACATTCTAGATGTCTGATCAAAGAACCTTAGCTGAGTTAGGCTGAGTCAGGTGGGAGACCCTGCTTCCAGTTACCAGAGTAACAGAAATAGGGCAGTGTGGCTTATTATGTACCTTGGTTAGAGTTTGGGGTTTTCTGTAACCACTGAGCCATCTCACCAGCCCTTGCTTTGGTGTTTTTTTTGTCGTTGTTGTTGGTTTTTTTTCGAGACAGGGTTTCTCTGTGTAACCCTGGCTGGCCTGGAACTCACTCTGTAGACCAGGCTGGCTTTGAACTCAGAAGTCCGCCTGCCTCTGCCTCTGCCTCTCAAGTGCTGGGATTAAAGGCGTTCGCCACCACAGCCCGGCTGCTTTGGTATTTTTGAGGCAAGGGTCTTTTTGGTTTTTTGAGACAGGGTTTCTCTGTATAGCCCTGGCTGTCCTAGAACTCACTCTGTGGACCAGGCTGGCCTTGAACTCGGAAATCTGTCTGCCTCTGCCTCCCAAGTGCTGGGATTAAAGGCCTGTGCCACCACTGCCCAGCTAGGCAAGGGTCTTAAATGGTGCCTGCTGGGCTTGCCTTGAACTTGTTAGGTAACTGAGGATAACTCTGAACCCTGTCTCTAGCTCTCATCTGCTGGGGTTTCATGTGCCAAACCTAGCTTTTGCTTTCTTACTGTCTTTGTATTTCGCTGTTCATTATTATCATACTTTGACATCTCTGAAATAGAATAACATTGACACTCAACTTGTTTTATAAAGGTTTTTATAAGCCAAGCAGTGGTAAAACACTTTCAATCCCAGAACTCAGGGAGGCAGAGGCAGGTGGATCTGTCTCAAAAAAAGAAAAAAGCTCTTTACTTATAAAGGTCTAAATCCCAAAGAATATTAGGAGGTGTAGACAAAATGTAATCTCTGTCATTCTGTGTCCAGGGTCTCTATGGGATCAATGATGATGTCTTCCTCAGTGTCCCATGTATCCTGGGACAAAATGGAATC
>NW_022196904.1:38486921-38489054 GCF_008632895.1 Mastomys coucha
TATGGATGATGGAACCAACCACTCAAGTGTCATGCCAATGAAAACACCAAATAAACCTTGAACAGTGATGGTTTTGGTCTTTTTTATTAAGATGGAGTTGGGCAGTCCATCAAGATGAACACATTTGACCTCAGGATCAGGGTGGAGCTACATAGTGGGACACCCTGGGGATCTGGAAAGATTTAGAGCACTGACTCCAGAAGTTCTGAGTTCAGTTCCCAGCAATCACTTGGTGACTCATCTATGGCATCTGATGGGAGTCAAAAGACTCAAAGAGGAAAAAGGTTGGGCTGGAAAGACTGAGTTGTTAAAACATAGGGTCCCCAGGACACTCATCTTACTCAGCACTGGGGAGATGGAGGCCCAGACCTTGTTGGCTACTTAGAATTGGGACTCACAAACTCCAGATTCAACAAGGGCACACCATGACCACATGCAGCTCTTGGAAAGGAAACCATTTAACTGGGACAAGCTCACAGCTCAGGTTTTGTCCATTATGGCAGGAAGCATGCTGGTTCTGAAGGCAGCTGGAAGAACTAATTGGGCCTGCCTTGGGTATTGAAACCCCAAAGTTGAACTTCCCTCCACCCCCTGTGATAGTTTCAACAAGCCACCCCTACTACCACTCCCTAAGCATTCAATTATGAGTCTGGGTGCCATTTTTCAAACCACCACCACAGTGAGAAATCATGTCTCAAAAAATTAAAATGGGGGCTGGAGAGATGGCTCAGCAGGTAAGAGCGCTTTTTTGCCCTGAAGGTCTTTTTTGCTCTTCTGAAGGTCATGGGTTCAGGTCCCAGCAACCACATGGTGGCTCACAACCACCCATAGTGAGATCTGATGCCCTCTTCTGGTGTGTCTGAAGACAGCTACAGTGTACTCATTTATAATAATAGGTAAATCTAAAAAAAAAATTAAAATAGATACTATTAGAAAGATATTATAATATATGTAATATAATTATATGTTATATAATATAAAAGATAACATATAATATAGAAAGGTTAAGACTTTTTTTTTTTTTTTTTGGTTAGTCCATTTCCATTATTAGGCTGAAGAGATGACTCAGCTATTAAGAGCACTGACTGTTCTTCCAGAGGTCCTGAGTTCAATTCCCAGCAACCACATGGTGGTTCACAACCATCTGTAATGGGATCTGGTGTATCTGAAGACAGCTACAGTGTACTAACATAAATAAATCTTTAAAAAAAATTTTCCATTATTGATTTTTTTTATTCTAAGTACAAGGAATTACGAGAATCTTAACTATGATGTCCTACATTCATGTACGCATTTTATAAATCAATGTAAAAACTTATCAGTTGACCAGCAGCAGCAGAACTCCATTACAAAGCGGGCAGACAGAAAAAGGAAAACTGAAACAAATTCCTGATCCCTTCCCCCTCCCCCTGCTCACCACCCTACCCCCTCCTGCTTACTGACCCTGGTATTCTCCTACACTGGTGTATAGAACCTTCAGAGGGCCAAGGACCTCTCCCGATTGATGACCGACTTGGCCATCTTCTGTTATACATATGCTGCTGGAGCCATGAGTCCCTCCAATGGATGGCTGTGAGCCTCTACTTCTCTATTAGTCGGGTACTGTTAGTGTTAGCATCCAGAACCTGTGGCAGATATGGCCGGGTCCACAGACCTGTTGCCAGGACAACGGCCACCATATTCCCAGAATCCATTGGGTTCAGCTCCCACCTTTACCTGGACTGCTACGTCACGACATATATATATATATGGGTACTTTCCTCCATCTTTTTCTCTTCTCTCTCTCTCCCCTCTCTCTCTCTTCCTGCGCCGCTATCCTCCACCCCCACTTAATTAAACCTCTTACATGTGGAACTGCCTGTGCCTGGTGTCTGCAGACACGTCCCGCCACGACCCAAACCCATCAGTTAGAGCCTCTCAGGAGACAGCTATATCAGGCTCCTGTTAGAGCCTCTCAGGAGACAGCTATATCAGGCTCCTGTTATCTAACACTTGTTGGCATCCACAATAGTGTCTAGATAATTGAATATGGGAAGGATTCCCAGGTGAAGCAGTCTCTGAATTGTCCTTCCTTTAGTCTTTGCTCCATAGTTAGTCTCTACAACTCCTTCCATGGGTATTTTGTTCCCCCTT
>NW_022196904.1:38489814-38491798 GCF_008632895.1 Mastomys coucha
AATAAATCTTAAAAAAAAAAAAGAAAAGAAAAACACCATATGATCATCTCATTAGATGCTGAGAAATCATTTGACAAAATTCAACATCCCTTCATGATAAAAGTCTTGGAAAGATCAGGAATTCTAGGCCCATACCTAAACATAGTAAAAGCAATATACAGCAAACCAGTAGCCAACATCAAACTAAATGGAGAGAAACTTGAAGAAATCCCACTAAAATCAGGGACTGCCCACTCTCTCCCTACCTATTTAATATTATACTTGAAGTCCTAGCCAGAGCAATTAAACAACAAAAGGAGATCAAAGGGATAGGAATTAGAAAGGAAGAAGTCAAATTATCACTATTTGCTGATGACATGATAGTATACTTAAGTGACCCCAAAAATTCCACCAGAGAGCTCCTAAACCTGATAAACAACTTCAGCAAAGTAGCTGAAGACTTCTAAACAGGGCCTGGTGCGAAGGCTCAGCAGGTAAAGGTGTTTGCAACCTGATGATCTGAGTCCAAGCCCCAGAGCCCACATAGTTAAAGAACTGATTCCTGCAAGCTGTCAAACACAAACTCACTCTATTCATTTCTTCAGCTGTCCTCAAGGTACTTGGTAACCTAGGAGTCCTGGCTACTTTGAGGCCATCTTGACACAAGCTATTCACTCCTGAAAGGGAACTCAAGAAACCACCTGGATATTTGCCTGGAGGCAAGTCTATAGTGCATTTCCTTCATTTGTAATTGATTGTGGGAGGGTGAGCTCACTGTGGGTGGTGTCACTGCTTGGCAGGTAGTTCTGGATTGTAAAAGAAACCAGGCTGAGCAAGCCATAGGGACCAAAGGCCACAAGGCCTTTGCTTTAGTTTTTGCCTCTAGGCTTCTGCTTTAAGTTCCTGTGGTAATTTCCTGGATGAAGGACAAAGGATATGGATGTGTAAACCCACTATAACTTCCTCCCCAAGCTGTTTTTGGTCATGGTATTTATCGGCAATAGAAAGCTAAGA
The DNA here is from genome assembly GCF_008632895.1 of Mastomys coucha. Taxonomy (NCBI): domain Eukaryota; kingdom Metazoa; phylum Chordata; class Mammalia; order Rodentia; family Muridae; genus Mastomys; species Mastomys coucha. The sequence goes on from NW_022196904.1 coordinate 38,490,808, forward strand.
CACCCGCTGTGACAGCTGTACTGCAGAGGGGTTTGTGCAACAAACCAGGGCTCCATGGAAAGACCCCGAAATAATCTGTTAAGAAACAAACAAAAGCCGGGCATGGTGGCACACACCTTTAATCCCAGCACTTGGGAGGCAGAGGCAGGTGGATTTCTGAGTTCGAGGCCAGCCTGGTCTACAGAGTGAGTTCCAGGACAGCCAGGGCTACGCAGAGAAACCCTGTCTCGAAAAACCAAAAAACAAAACAAAACAAAAACAAAAACAAAAAACAAAACAAAACAACAACAAAAGCCAATAACAACGACAACAAAAGAAAGGAAAAAAGACCTCTTGGCCAGTACCTGGTATGATGTGATTGTTGTTTGCCTTTATAAACCCTACTCTGCCCAACTTGTGAGCTGAGTGTTCTTTGAGGCAGGAGTCTGCTCTCAGTAGCTGGCTTGAATTAAAAAAAAAAAAAAAGGACTCTTCATTGCCCTTGTACTTAATGGTGGTCTGCAACTTTGTCGTGTGGACCAGAACATATAGACACACTGAGCTGCAGGCTAGCTCTGAGAGAGTGCTCGTCCAGAGGACCTAGGTTTGATTTCCACCCTATACGCTGTTATGGAAGTTCACACCTATACATTTGCAACTACACACACACCTGTAATTTCAGTTCCAGGGGATCCAACCTTCTCTTTTGGACTCCCACACACAACAAACACAGATTCTTTGCAAAAGCATTAAGTCCTCTTTACCTCTGAGCCAACTCTCCATCCCCCAAAGAGATCTTGATCACCTGTCTCTTCCACAAAATGTCACATTGGTCCACTACATTGATGACATTATACTGATTTGATCAAATGACCAGAGGCAGCAACCATTAAACTATATGGGAAGCAAATCCAACTCAAATCCAAGGGCCTTCTACCTCAGTGAAATTTCTAGGAGTCCAGGGGTACAGAGCATGCAGAGGTACTGCTCCTAGGAGTCCAGGGGTACAGAG
>NW_022196904.1:38491808-38492040 GCF_008632895.1 Mastomys coucha
ATGCAGAGGTACTGCTCCTAGGAGTCCAGGGGTACAGAGCATGCAGAGGTACTGCTCCTAGGTAAAGGATAAGTTACTGCACCTGGCCCCTCCTACCATCAAGAAAAAGACATAACATTTAGTGGGCCTATTTGGATTTTAGAAGCAGCACGTTCCTCATGTGGGTGTGTTAGTCTGGCCCATATACCAAGTGACTCAAAAAGCTGCTAGCTTTGTGTGGGCCCTGGAACAA
>NW_022196904.1:38492050-38499667 GCF_008632895.1 Mastomys coucha
TAGACCAGGCTGGCCTTAAACTCAGAAATCTGCCTGCCCCTGCCTCCCAAGTGCTGGGATTCAAGGCGTGCGCCACCACTGCCCGGCCAAGATCCAGCACACCCAATGGTAGTTGGGGTGTACTGGCAGATAGAGAGAGATGCTGTTGGGAGGCTTTGGCAGGCTACAATAGGTGGCTCACAGTGGAGACCTTTGGGATTTTGGAGCAAGGCTCTCCCACCTTCTGCAGGCTACTGTTTTTCCTTTAAGAGTGTTGGGCCTGTTATTAGGCATTACTGGAAACTGAAGTTTGACAATAGACCACTAAGTTACCATGAGCTGTCTATCATGAGCTGGATATTATCTGACCCACCAAGTCAGATTGTTGCAGAGGTGTGTGTGGGGGGATGTTGTGCATGGGCTTGACAACATAGATTTCCACTCTCCAAGGCTAATATTGTAGCTATTACTGAGTGCCAGATCGTCCATCAGCAGAGACCAACATTGAGCCCCCGAATATGACACCATTCCCTGGAGTTACAGCAAGTTGCACACCCCTTTCTTCATGGAAAGGACACTTTGTCCTTCCTGGAGATTACTCTAGTTATGGATTTGCCTTTCCTGCACATAATGCTTCTACCAAAACCATGGATGGACTTACAGAATGCCACGTCCACAGTCATTGCTCCTGACCAAGAAACCCAGCCAGAGAAGTGTGACAGTGGGCCCACCATGTTCACTAGCAACTATGTTCCATAGCCATCCTAAAGTACAGGTCCTGGTATGAGTGAGCTGGCTCTTTGAAGAAACAGTCACAAGCGCTGGCTAAGTGGCAGCAGCCTGAAGGACTGGGGAGGGTTCTCCAGAGGGGAGTATGTTTGAATCACCATTCATACCTGGCACAGTTTCTCCCATAGCCAGGACCACAGATCCAGGAATTAAGAGGCAGAAAAAGGAGTGGTTCCACTCTGCATCACCCCTAGTGACTCAGCAGGAAAAGTCTTGGCTTCTGGTTCCTGACACCTAATGGTTTCAGAGTGAGGATTACTTCTGCCATGGCAGCGCATAGGTGTAGCATTATTTTGTTGCTACTTCATAACTGTAAGTCTGCTACTGTTATGAATTGTAGTGTAAATATCTCTGATATGTGACCCCTGCCCTCACATACACCAAGGAGTAGCAACCCACAAGTTGAGAACCACTGCTTTAGAGAACCCTAACACAGTGTGTGTGTGTGTGTGTGTGTGTGTGTGTGTGTGTGTGTGTGTGTGTAGCTAGTACACATGAAGGCCAGAAGATGATGTCAGGTATTGTTCCCTACGCCCCAGGTATCATCCACCCTGGTTTTAATTTATTATTATTATTTTTTAATGTATATGAGTACACTGTTGCTCTCTTTATAGACACACCAGAAGAGGGCGTCAGATCCCATTACAGGTGGTTGTGAGCCACCATGTGGTTGCTGGGAATTGAACTCAGGACCTCTGGAAAAGCAGTCAGTGTTCTTATCTGCTGAGCTATCTCCATAGCCCCCACCCTGGTTTTTTTTTTTTTTTTTTTGAGACAAGGACACTCATTAAATTAAAGCTAAGATGGTTGTCTAGGGAGGCGCAGGGAGCTTCTGTCTGCCACTCCCATACATGGATTACTAAGTAACTAACCACTTACGCCTTTGTTCTGGGGATCCAACTCAAACCCTCACGCTTGCATTACGAGCTCTTTATTGAAGGAACCATCTCTCTAGACCAGTAGTGATGTAAATGCCTACAAATAGCTATGTGGTAGGGCAAATTCCTTTAATCCCAGAGGCAGGCGGATCTCTTAAGTTGGAGATCAGCCTGGTCTACAGAGTGAGTTCCAGGACAGCCAGGGCTACGCAGGGAAACCCAGTCTCGAAAGCAAAACAAAACAAAAGCAAGCAGACAGACAGACAGATGCCCCCAACTCTCAATGCCTACAAACAGATGTAAGGGCAAAGGGTCTAGGGGTATGCTCCTCAAACTCAAAGTTCTGCACTTCCTCACAACAGAAAAGTAGCACAGTTAATGTAGGGGCCTTTAAAGCGGCGCTTGCCAAGCTAGCTGCCATCTTTCGTGTGGTCCCAGTGCTTACACATCTTCCACTAGAGACCTTGGAAACCTAGAGTTCATCTCCTAAAACCTGAGGTAGGCCGTGCAGGTGCACGGACCAACTTATCTGACCAGGCAGAGGGCGTGGCTTGCGTGCTGACGTAGGCTTTGTGACGTTCCTTGTCCGTTATAACTATTGGTTCCTGAAACTAACGGTTATCTAGGCTTCTTACCTGTACTCCGGAGACAACTGTAGGGTGTGTTTTCAACATCCTCAGAAGTGGGCAGTCCCTTCATCCACCTGTTAAGGACAGCGTTTGTAGGCCTGTGGGCTGGGGAGGGAAGGGGCCTACAGAGAGGGAGGATCCTGCAGGGAGGGAGGAGCCTGTAGGGGGGAGGAGCCTGTTACCATAAGTCATCCTTTGCCTCATTGAGGCTTCACTTTACTTCCACACTCTAGCTAGGGAATGCTTTTGCTTCCCTGGTTCTCTGGCTCCTTGGCTCCTTGGCTCCTGTGCTCTGCAAATTCAAGCGGTAGCTCCTAGACAGGTATGGTGGTACAGGCCTGTAATTCCACCACTCTTGAGTGGCTGAGGCAGGAGGATTGCCTCGAGTTCAAGGCCAGCCCAGATTACATACTGACCTTCTGGCTAGCCCTAGATACAATGTGAAACCCTTCCTTACTTAACTCTGCTCCCTACCAAAAAAAGTTGTGTAATGTCTTGACTATAGGAGTATGTATTCACTTATGTTTTCTTCAGGCTCAACATGTCCACCGTCAAGGAACAGCTAATTCAGAACCTAGCTCCGGAAGAAAAACTTCCCCGGTGTAAGATCACTGTGGTCGGAGCTGGAAATGTGGGCATGGCATGTGCTATTAGTATTTTACTGAAGGTACGTAAGCAATAAAGCCTTCTGGCAGGAAATAACCAGTAATGGGAATGTGTAAAACCTGTGATGTTGACAAGTGTAAATGTTGGCCACGTGTGGTTGTTGACACGAGCCTGTCATCTTAGTACTTGGTGGGTGGAGGCCAAGAGGGTCTGGAGTTCAAGATCATCCACAACTACTGATCAAATTTGAGGCTGGGCTGGACTATATGAAATTTTTGGCCAGAGTTCAGAGAGGAGAGGAGGGAAGGGCAAGGGAGGGGAGGGGAGGGGAGGGGAGGGGAGGAAAGGGTAGAAGGAGGGAGAAAGGGAATATTAAGGGGGGAGAGAGAGAGAGAGAGGCAGAGATAGAGACAGAAACAAAGAGGGACAGACACAAAAGAAAGACAGAGAGATAGGCAGGCAGGCAGGCAGGCATGGTGGCTTGCAATGTGATCCAGCTGAGCAGCTTGTCTGAATTCTGGGCTTCCAACCCTGGCCAGCTGAGTGCAGACACACTCACTCAGATCCTGACTGGAAACTTGCAGAGGGAGGTAGGAAGCTGAGCCAGCTCAATTTCAGAACCCAAAGGCTGAGGAGTTGGCAATGTCAGATGCCTCAAAGGTGGAGGTAAGGGAGGTGGGGAGAAGGGGGGAAGAGGAGGGGAGATGGAGGGGGAGCAGGGAGGAGGAGGATGAAAGTCTGAGGAGACAAAAAGCTTCCAAGTTCTATTCTGCATCTTAAGCGGGTCATATTGCGCAACCCAATCCCACCTGGCAACAGGGGATTATGTTTTTGCTATGACTAGACAGAAAGCAGACCATTAAATGGGAGGTGCCTTGTGTGCACAGCACTTGCCACACAAGTGTTAGTATCTGAGATTGAAACCCTAGTACCCACAGAAAGCTGGCCATGCTGTATAGGGCTGTGGTCCCAGCACACCTGGAGGTAGGTAGGACGTGGAATCAGGAGACTCTGAAGGTTCATGTGCCTGCTAGCCTGATGTATGCTGCAGAAGTAAAAATAGAGGACTTGTTGACAAGCAAGGTTCAAGGTAAGAGCCTTCCAGAGGTGACTCAACCCTTGACTGTGCTGTGGCATGTGTACCACAAAGCATGAATACTGTATACACACATATTCTATACACATACACAAAGATAAGTAAAAACTTAAGAAAATATACCCCTGGGAAAATAAAGAATATACAAAAGAGAGATCAGAGCTTGCAGTGGATGGTTAACTGAAATTCAGTAGGAACCTAGAAGGGGAAGAAATAATTAGACAGCAGAAACTTAAGGATGTGGGTCTGTAGCTAATTGAGGGATAGCACTCCCCCTGCAAAAAAAAAAAAAGGCCTATTCCAGGGATGGTTCATTGATTGACAGCACTTGCTGCTCATCCAGAAGACCTGGGTTTGCTTCCCAGTACTCACATCAGTAGCTCAGGAACACCTGTAACCATACTTCAAGGGGGTCAAATGACCTCTTCTGACCTATGTGGGCACTGCATGCATGTGGTGGTACAAACCTTTAGTCCAGCACTCAGGAAGGAGAGGCAGGCAGATCTCTGAGTTCTAGGCCAGCCTGGTCTACAAAGGGTGTTCCAGAACATCCAGGCCTACACAGAGAAACCTTGTCTTGAAAAACAAAACAAAGACCTATTCTAGCTAGCATTGGAGAAGTAGAGACAGGAGGATTGCTAGTTTGAAGCCAACGAGAACTACTTAACAAAGGCCCTGTCTGAAACCCTCAGGAAGGAAAATAATGATGACATCTGTCTATCCAGAGCTGTTTTTAAACACGCACGCGTGCGCGCACACACACATACACACACACACACACACACACACACATATATATGTGAATTTAGCAGAGGGAGAAGTTCCTGTGTTCCACATAGGACAAAGTGGTCACCATGAGTTTCCCTGCCATGAACTGGGTTTCTGCAGGGTCCCCTTGTTCCGCAGGGTGATGAAAATTCTGGCCTGGTGAGCAAGGAATTTGGCGGGTGATAAACAGAGTCGATACAAAGAAGTGTGGGATCTGAATGTATTTCTCAAAAATAGCATGAGGTTTTTACAGTCATTGCAGAAGAAAAATGAAAAATCTGGCAGCTTACACACACATTCAGTTCAAGGTCACGCCCATCCTTAGTAAAATGCCAGCTATGCTAATCTTCTGGGCTAGTAAAGACTTGTCTCTTTCTTGCTAATTCCTAGGAGTGGTTCAGCTGCTGTACCTGTCTGAGAATGAGGATTCTACTTGACCTTGCCCTGGAATAAGCTTCCCATTCTCTAAGCTTCAATGTCCTATCCACAATGCTGAAGGCAATTAGCCTGGATGGGTAACATTCCAAACCATGGTTTGGCTAAGATGTTGGAACATTGGTAAAAGTCAGAGAGCAATGTCCTTGTCTAGCTATTAGTAAATCATATTTTGGTAGGCACCTAGCATGCGAGTTTGCAAGGACATATCTGGGCTACCTCTGAGTTAGGGAATGCCAAGGAGACATGCAGGAGACTGGCTTTCATGAAGCTTTTGCTTCATAGACTGTCGCGCAAAATGTGCGTGGCATTTCCCCAGATGGATTTCTGTTTCCTGCACTGTGGCCATTCTGGCCCTCCCAGGAGAAATGATCTGGGATGCCTAGCCATGACAGGTGTTAAATTCGGCTTGGGTGTCCCACTCATGAAGACACAGGGACGGAGATAGATGCAATTAGCATGAGGTTTTTATTGATCCAGTATACTGGGGTCATCTTGAAATCAGGCAAAGTTACTCTTTATACCTTTTCAGAACAGAGTTTTACAACAGTGGGCTGGTTATCTTTCCCATTGTTCTTTTGTTTCCATTGACCTTTGTCCTCCAGGAGAGGAGTTGACAGCCAGGGCTAAACGGAGAAACCCTGTTTTGAAAAACAAAAACCCAACAAGATATGAAAATATTATTTTTCAGTGTTTGGGATCAGACTCAAGGCCTCACATACAGGGCAGACCCTCAGTCCCCAAGCCCTTCTTCTCAAGTTTGGGACATAGTACTCATAATCATAACTTTTTTTGTTTGTTTGTTTTTCGAGACAGGGTTTCTCTCTGTAGCCCTGAATGTCCTGGAACTCTGTAGACCAGGCTGGCCTCGAACTCAGAAATCTGCCTGCCTCTGCCTCCCAAGTGCTGGGATTAAAGGCGTGCACCACCACTGCCTGGCCGTAATCTTAACTTTTATGTGTTTCAGGGTTTGGCTGATGAACTTGCCCTTGTTGATGCTGATGGGGACAAACTGAGGGGAGAAGCACTGGATCTTCTGCATGGCAGTCTTTTCCTTAGCACTCCAAAAATCGTCTTTGGAAAAGGTTGATTTTAGTTTTATGACATTACTTCCAGAGCTTTGTGAAAAGGACTAAGTTTAACATGAATAATAATTTGGACACTGTATGTTTTTTGTTTTTGTTTTTCGAGACAGGGTTTCTCTGTGTAGACTTGGCTGTCCTGGAACTCACTCTGTAGACCAGGCTGGCCCCGTGGCCTCGAACTCAGAAATCCGCCTGCCTCTACCTCCCAAGTGCTGGGACTAAAGGCGTGCACCACCACTGCCAGGCTGAGTTGGACACTGTAATCCCAACACTTGGGAAGTGGAGGTAGGAGAAAGAGCAGAGGTTTAGGTCAGCCTCAGCTACATATACTGAGTTTGAGGCCAGCCTGGGCTACATGAGACCTGTCTCAAAAAATAGAATAGGCAATCAGTTTTACCAAATTGACTTAATCAGTATATAATTTAAAACATCACTTGGGGCTAGAGAGATGGCTCTAGCCCCAAGTAACTGCTCTTCTAGAGGCCCTGAGTTCAATTCCCAGTAACAACATGGTGGCTCACAACAATCTGCTGTGGGATCAGATGCCCTTTTCTGGTGTGTCTGAAGACAGCAACAGTGTACTTATTCATAAAATAAATAAATCTTAACAAAACAAAACAAAACAAAAAAATCACTGTCATTAGGATATACAATTGAAATGCTCATTCTGTTCAATTTATTTTGAGATTGAATCTTTTTTGGTTTTTCTAGACAGGGTTTCTCTGTATAGCCCTGGCTGTCCTGGAACTTACTCTGTAGACCAGGCTGGCCTCGAACTCAGAAATCCACCTGCCTCTGCCTCCCAAGTGCTGGGATTCAAGGCGTGTACCACCACTGCCCGGCTCGAGATAGAATCTTATTATATCCACCTGTCTCTGCCTCCCAAATGCTGGGATTAAAGGAGTGTAGCACCACCACATCCCTATACCACCCAGGTGCACCTCAAATTCATGAGTCCCCTACCTCAGCCTCCTGAGTGCTGGAACTCACACAAATCTGTCAGCTTCTGCCTCTGCCTTGGTAGTGTTGGGATTAAAGGTGTGTGCCATCAAGCCCAGAGTAAAGGCTTAATTAATTGATCAATTAATTAAATTGTTTTCCTTTAAAACAGAACCTCTCTGTGTATATCAGGCTGACCTCAAATTCATAGAGATCTACCTGCTTCTGCCTGCTGAGTGCTGGGATTAGACATGTGCCACTACACTTGGCAAGCCTCACTTACTTTTAATTTATTCATTTATTTTTAAAAAAGCATTAAATTACAACTGGGGGGGCAGAAAAGTACAAACCCACTCACTACTCTTTTAGAGGACCTGTGTTTACGTCCCAGCACCTACATGGTGACTTACAAC
>NW_022196904.1:38499677-38500896 GCF_008632895.1 Mastomys coucha
ATTTCTGAGTTTGAGGCCAGCCTGGTCTACATACAGAATGAGTTCCAGGACAGCCAGGGCTATACAGAGAAACCCTGTCTCAAAAAACCAAAAATAAATAAATAAAAATAAATAAATCTAAACACAAAAAAAGAGGTACCATGAGCATTTCATATTGTCCCAAAACATGTAAATGTTCTTATGAATTTACTGATTCATCCATTTGTCTATCTAATCTGTCTTTATTATTACTACTACTACTATTTTTGAAGATCTTTCTACACAGTCTTGGGTGTCCTGGAACTCACTATGAAAACTAGTCTAGCCTCAAACTCTACAGAGAGCTGCCTGCCTCTGTTTCCCAAGTGCTGGGACTAAATGTGTGCACCACCACCAAACCCAGTCAATTTTTATTATTCCTGGAAATGATGTGTGTGTATATGTGTCTACATGTATTTATGTGCACATAACTGCAGAGACCAAAGGCATGAGATCCCCTGGATCTGAAGTTAGGGGATCACCAGATGTGGGTTCTGGGAAATGAACTTGGATCCTTTGGAAGAGCAGTAAATGGTTTTGCTTGTTTATTTGTTGTATGTATGGGATTTATTTTTTCTTTTTTTGGGGGGTGGGTGGTAGGAAGGGTTTATTTATATGAGTTCTCTATCTGCATGCCAGAAAAGGGCCTTAGATCCCAGTATAGATGGTTGTGAGCCACCATGTAGTTGCTGGGAATGGAATTGAGGAGCTGTGAAAGAGCAGACAATGTATTTAACTGCTGAGACATCTCTCCAGCTCCCAGCAAGTGTTATTAACTGTTGAACCATCTCTGCAGCCCTGGCTTTCTTTTTTTGTGGTGGTTTTATTTGTTTGTTTTAAAAGTGAGGTAAATGTTTTTACCACAGACCCTGATGTGAGTTCAATTTCAGGGACCTGTATGTGAGAGTGAGCATATGGACTCTCCCAAATTCTCTGACTTTCACTTGAATTCCATGGCAGCATGCCGCACATGCATACACACACACATATGGACACATATACACACACAAATAAGAATATGAATGGTATGTCTAAGAGGTGCTTAGAGGACTTGCTAATCAAAAAAAGTACCTAATGTTTAATAATGCTAAGCAAACATTTGTCAGTGTGTTAGATATACTAAGTAAAATAATTTCCAGATTGGTAATTACACTTAGTTTATTTTCTTTTTCTTTTTCTTTTCTTTTTTGTTTTTTTTTTT
>NW_022196904.1:38501021-38531771 GCF_008632895.1 Mastomys coucha
TCTCTGTGTAGCCTTGGCTGTCCTGGAACTCACTCTGTAGACCAGGTTGGCCTTGAACTCAGAAATCCCCCTGCCTCTGCCTCCCAAGTGCTGGGATTAAAGACGTGCACCACCACCGCCAGGCTAGTTTATTTTCTTGTATGGATTAAGGTCTAATTTATTTCTAATATCAAATAAAGCATGGTTCTTTATAATAATTAGAGGTAAATCTATTCTTGCCATTAGATTCCTAAAACAGACATGGAAATTATCAGATGTAAGCTTCTAATTTGTTTGGGTGTTCTGAAAAGCCAGTGTGTTGGGGTTGTAGTTCCACAGTGGTTCTGCCATGGGTTCACTTTCCAGCAACACCAAAATGCAAAATAACAGAAACCAGAGAGAGCTACTGAGTTTCTTGTCCCAGATCTTTCTGTCAAATAGAAACGTGGGTTGAAGGGAATGACAGAGTAAGAGGCAGCAGTGTGAAATCTGGCAAGTGGCAACAAGCCTTGTTTGACTTCTGTAAGGTGCCACAGTCTGTTTCCAAATCCAGGATCCAACAGCATGGGAGAGAAGCTTATAGAGCCAAGGTGCAGTGGGTGGCCATTCTAATGGAAACACTTTCTTTTTGAGACAGGGTTTCTCTGTGTAGCCCTGGCTGTCCTCACTTTGTAGATCAGGCTGGCCTCAAACTCAGAAATCCGCCTGCCTCTGTCTCCCAAGTGCTGGGATTAAAGGCGTGTGCTACCACCGCCCGGCGGAAACACTTAAAAAAACAAACAAACAAAACACTTTCTTCTATCTCCTTCTTAGACTACAATGTGTCTGCCAACTCCAAACTGGTTATTATCACAGCTGGTGCAAGAATGGTGGCTGGAGAAAGTCGCCTTGAACTACTCCAACGTAATGTCGCTGTCATGAAAGCTATCATTCCCAGCATAGTCCAAAACAGTCCAGACTGTAAAATACTGATGGTCACAAACCCAGGTGAGGTCCCCCTTCCCTTTCTGAATGATTGGTTCATAGTATTCCATGATAAATCTCACTAAGGTTGCACTCATGGGTAATAAGCTTCAAAGTCAGCCATGCCATAAGTTTTGATAGATGCCATCACAGCAAGATCTGGAATATCTGTTACCTCTGAAGGGTTATGTGCTCATTTGTAGTTCATTCCTCATCCTACCACTTGACTCATTTTCTGGAACTTCATAAACAAAACCAGACCAAAACCAGTCGTGAGACAAACCTTTCTACCCAGCCCCATTTACAGTGCAATTATTTTGGATTCATCTATGTCTGGGATATGTCTGTGATTTGCTCCTCTGCATTGCTAGACTCTCCTGTTTGTTTCTACATGTGTGTGATGTGATGAGCATGTATATGCTCCTGCATGCACAGAGGTTGGTGTCTTCCTCCACTGCTCTCCAGCATCTCCGACTGAACCCAGAGTTTGGGATTTTGGATAGACTGTTGACCATTAAGTTCTTTTTGTTTGTTTGTTTGTTTTTTGGTTTTTTGAGACAGGGTTTTTCTGTGTAGCCCTGGCTGTCCTGGAACTCACTCTGTAGACCAGGCTGGCCTTGAACTCAGAAATCTGCCTGCCTCTGCCTCCCAAGTGCTGGGACTAAAGGCATGCACCACCACTGCCCGATGGACCATTAAGTTCTTAGATCAATGTCTCTGCACACCCTGACTCTTCCAGATCCAGGGTTGTAGATGTACCTACCATGTCTTGCTTTTTACATGGCTACTAGGGATCTGACCTTAGGTCCTCATGTTTGCTATTTTGTGGAGAGCTGGAGAGGTGGCTCAGCAGTTAAGACCACTGGCTGCTCTTCTAGAAGATGCAGCTTTGATTCTCAGCACCCACATGATGACTTCAACCATCTAAGCACATCTAGTTCTACCCACTGAACCATCTCTGAAGTCCTCCTTATTCATTTCAAATACTATTTTCCCCTGTTGGTGTTTAAAAGTTGGTTTATTCTATGTGTATGAATGTTTTGCCTACAGGTATCCATGGATATCACATGCTTGCCTGGTACCCATGGAGGCCAGAAGAAGTGTAAGGTCCCCTAGAATTTCAGTTACAGATAGTTGTGAACCATCATGTGGGTGCTTGGAACCAAACTGGGGTCCTCTGTAAGAGCAGCACATGCTCCTAACCACTGAACTGCCTCTGCAGCCCATTGATGATTCTTTTTTGTTGTTGTTGTTTTTGTTTTTCGAGACAGGGTTTCTCTGTGTAGCCCTTGGCTGTCCTGGAACTCACTCTGTAGACCAGGCTGGCCTCAAACTCAGAAATCTGCCTGTCTCTGCCTCCCAAGTGCTGGGATTAAAGGCATGAGCCACCCCTGCCCAGCGATAAATTTCTAAGGATAACATGAACATTCATGTGTAAGCATGTGTGTGATCATACATCTTCCTTTCTTTGGTGTCAGTGATGGGGAGGGTAGGAGAGCACAGGTGGGCTACAGACTCTGAAGTGTTTGGCTCTTAGAAGCTGCACACAGATTTTCAAAGTCCTGTGCAGTGTTTTTGACATTCCCACCAGCACTGTGTCCCTGGTGTTTTTGTCAACCCTGCTCTAATCAGCCTTTCAAAAGTTTAGCTTCCAGTGTCTTCATTTTTGAAGATAAATCTGGCCAGATAATATGTGTTGCCACCCTGGCTGTTGTCCCACATTTCCTAACTCTGTTAATTCTTCTTAGTTTTTTTATTTTAAAATATGTATGAGTATTTTGTGTGCATGCATGTCTGTGTGCTACATGCGTCACTGGAACCTCTGTCAAGAGAGGGGTACTGAATCCTCTAGGCCTGGAATTACAGATGGTTGTAAGTCATAAAGTAGCTGGCACTCGCTGGGCAATGGTGGCACATGCCTTTAATCTCAGCAGTTGGGAGGCAGAGACAGGCAGATTTCTGAGTTCGAGGCCAGCCTAATCTACAGAGTGAGTTCCAGGACAACCAGAACTATACAGAAAAACCCTGTCTCGAAAACAAAAAAGATTCTGCTTGTCAATGATTTAATGTAAAAATCCTGAGTATGCCAAAATCCTGAGTATGCTTGCCGTTTAGATTCACTGGACTTTAAACTATGATAAATCTGGATTTGACTCCCAAGATAATTTCTCTATTTGGAAAACAACTGTAGAGAAACTGCTATGGATCTTTCATTGTTTGACATTGTTCTTCCTAGTGGACATTTTGACATATGTGGCTTGGAAGATCAGTGGCTTCCCTGTCTGCCGTGTGATTGGAAGTGGCTGTAACCTAGACTCTGCTCGTTTCCGTTACCTGATTGGGGAGAAGCTGGGTGTCAACCCTACAAGCTGCCATGGCTGGGTTCTCGGAGAACATGGGGACTCCAGTGGTAAGTGTGACCCAGTTGCTGTCTGAGCAAGGTGCCCTTCTGATTGGCAGTAATGCTCTTCTTCACAGTGTAGTCTCTGCCAATACAGCTGCATAGCTTTGATTTTGTCATTTTTGTGGGTGCATGCATTTTTAGACCAGCCTGACTTACAAAAACAATTCCATGTCTGGAACAAGGATAAAATGGATTGATGCATAACTATGCATAAATGGAGAGAACACTGAGGTGACTTGATGCATTTGCATGTGACATAATCAAATCACCTTTGTGGTCGCCTTGCAAACCTGTCATTTCTCTGTGGTAAGAATAGTCAAACTTGGCCAGTCTGAGATAGGTGATACTTTAAAATCTCTTATTTTATTTATTTTTAAAACTTTTAAAACATTTTATTTATTTATTTATTTATTTATTTATTTATTTATTTATTTAATGTATGTGAATACACCGTTTCTGTCTTCATGCACACCAGAAGAGGGCATCAGATCCCATTACAGATGGTTGTGAGCCACCATGTGGTTGCTTGGAATTGATCTCAGGACCTCTGGAAGAGCAGTCAGTGCTGTTAACCACTGAACCATCTCTCTCCAGCCCCTAAATTTCTTATTTTAAATTATGTGTACTCTGGTGTTTGTGTGTGGGTATGTATACCTGATGCCTGCAGAGGCCAGAGGTGTCCCATTCCTCTGGGAGTGCAGTTACAGGTGGTTTTGAGCTGCCTGATAAAGGTGCTGGGAGCTAAACTCAGGTCCTCCAGAAGGCCAGTATCTGTTCTAAACCACCAAGCCAACTCTCCAGCCAGAGACCATATTTGACCGCAAAGAACAAGGACTCCTGAAACCTGGGCTGGGCTGAACCTTGTGCTATTGCTGAGAATGACCTTGAATCTTGCTCCTCCTGACCCTCCTCCTCACGTAGTCTACCTGCTAAACTCTGTCTCCAGCCTAAGAGCACATAATTGCTTAGGACAGTGTCCTACTCTGCACCAGGGTGCTTCTCTTCACTCAGACGTGCATGCCACCCCTCAGCCCCATTTTCTCCTCCTTACCCAGCGCCATAACCTTTATTTTTATTCTCTACTTTCTCATGTCAGGGTATTATTATTATTATTATTATTATTATTATTATTATTATTATTATATTTCATATGTAAACGACATCGCTTCACAGTTGACTTTCTGTGTGTGGCTTTTATTGATAGACATAACCTCCTGTTCTATTCATGTTGTAACAAGTGACAAGTTCTTGAGGCTGAGCAGTATTGTACCACACAGACACATCCCACCTTTTCAGTCCATCTTTAATGGACCTCTGGCTGATTGTAAGTCGTGCAGGTGCACAGTGCTGCAGTAGACACGGGCAGGCAGCTGTTGTCCTCAGCATCCTGACCTCCTTTCTTTGGTTGTATTATATACCCAGTAATGGGATGTTAGAGCACATGGTAGTTCCAATTTTACCTTCTGAGGCACCACCATATTGTTTTCCACTGGATTCACAGGATGCCATGAGCTGCCATGTGAATGCTGGAATTGAACCCAGGTCCTCTGGAAGAGCAGCCAGTGCTCTTAACCACAGAGCCACTTCTTCATCCTTCCCCGACTCCTCCCAGCATCTTTTTTCCATCACTTTTTACCTTATAGTTTGAGTCAGGATCTCTCACTGAACCTGGTGCTCTACTAATGCCCAATAATCTGCATAGCCTGCTTGCCTGGGAATGCCTGTATCTGTGCCCTGGTTTCTATGAAGGTATTTGGATTTCATCCCGTTCCTTATGTGACTACATATTGCTCCTCAGCGCTGTTGCTGTGGGGAACTGTGGTGTTACTGTGCAACTCTTTCTTCTCTAACTGATAACATGTTTCTCAGCAGTCCCTTTTCTTTGTAGAATCTGCATTTTTATATATTGCTTTAAAATGCTTTCTGTACCATACTTATAAATAATTCAACTATGTGTCTTCTAATGTGTCTTGTTATTTCCCTTTCTGTCCATTTAAAACATATTTTGGTGGCTAGAGGGATGGCTCAACAGCAAAGATGGTTCATTGCCATCTGTGACTCTAGCTTCAGAGGATTCAACACTCTTCAGGGCCCAAACTCACAAAGAGACACACGTGTGCTTAAGTGAAAAGCACAAAAATACAAACAAAAATAATAAAATCCTAAAAAAAATAGGCCAGGTAGTGGTGGGGCACGCCTTTAATCCCAGCACTTGGGAGGCAGAGGCAGGCTGATTTCTTGAGTTCGAGGCCAGCCTGGCTACAGAGTGAGTTCTAGACAGCCAGGACTATACAGAGAAACCCTGTCTTGAAAAACCAAACCCAAACCAAACCAAACCAACCAACCAAAAACAAAAATAGCCTTAATACCTTGTTTTTATATATGCTGTCAGATAGCATCTTAACATTAAAATCCAAACCAAAGGGGGCTGGTGAGATGGCTCAGCTGTTAAGAGCACTGACTGCTCTTCTAAAGGTCCTGAGTTCAAATCCCAGCAACCACATGGTGGCTCACAACCATCTGTAATGAGATCTGATGCCCTTTTCTGGGGTGTCTGAAGATAGCTACAGTGTACTTACATATAATAAAAAAAAAAAAAAAATCCAAACCAAAAGTCCATCCACATGTGGTAGTGAACAACTGAAATGCCAGCACTTAGGATGCTGAGGGAGGAGGATTAAGAGTTCACAGACATCCTCAGGTACCTAGCAAGTTCAATACTCTCAACCAACCCAAACCAGGAGTGGTGATGTATGCCTAAAAGGTGGGAGTGGAGGCAGAAGGATCAGGAATTTGAGGCCATCTTTACCTATACACTGAGCTGAGGCCAGCCAGAGTTACATGATGCTGTCTTAAACCTGTCAACCAACCAACCAACCACAAAGTGTGTAACACAAGCCTGTCATGCAGTTCTTGGGGCAAGGACAGGAAGACATGAATTTGAAGGTAGCTGAGGCTTTCTCAAGAGAACAGAAACAGAACAGAATCCTTCACCCCTGCCCCACCCCCAACAAAACATCACCCAGCACTGAACTCACAAAACAAAAACAACAAAACATCACCCAGCACTGAACTCACAGTAACTGACTTTTGGCAAGAAGGGCTCATGTGGAGAATTTTGTTGTTATCCTTTCTAGTGCCCATATGGAGTGGTGTGAATGTTGCTGGAGTAACCCTGAAGTCACTGAACCCAGCAATCGGAACTGACACAGATAAGGAACAGTGGAAGAATATTCACAAGCAGGTGGTAGAAGGGTAATGGTAGTTATGTGATTTTTTTTAATGCCCTAATAATCAGTATTAAGATTACACCTTAGAGGCTGGAAAGATGGCTCAGTGGTTAAGAGCACTGACTGATCTTCCAGAGGTCCTGAGTTCAATTCCAAGCAACCACATGGTAGCTCACAACCATCTGTAATGAGATCTGATGCCCTCTTCTGGTGTGTCTGAAGACAGCAACAGTGTATTCATAAGCATAAAAAAAAAATACACCTTAAGCAAGGCAGTGGTGGCGGCTCACAACTTTAACCCTAGCACTCAGGAAGCAGAGGCAGGTGGATCTCCTTGAGTTCAAGGCCAGTTTGGTTTATAGAGTGAGTTCCAGGACAGCCAAGGCTACATAGAGAGAAACCCTATCTTGGAAAACAAAAACAGAATAAATTTTGCAAGTGGTCACTGGCTGCTCTTCCAGAGGACCTTGGTTGACATCTCATGAATTTTTTTTTTCCTTTACAACTGCAGAGGCTATGAGGTCCTTAAGCTGAAGGGCTATACCTCTTGGGCTATTGGGCTGTCTGTGACTGATCTGTCGAGATCAATCTTGAAGAATCTTAAGAGGGTGCATCCTGTTACCACACTGGTTAAGGTATGCATTGAAGAAATGTTTATCATGCCTGGTCACTAGTGAGGTTGAGTGTAAAGTAATTTCAGAATGAAGCAGGTGACAGAGCTCCCTAGAGCTCCCTTCAGAAACAAGTGTAGGAAAAGGATGTGCTTCTAGAGAAGTTCCAGGGAGCATGAAACTCTGGGCATGCATGAGGGGTTGGGATGTGCTGTCAAGAATCTTGATACCTTGACCCTCTGTGCTCAAACCAAATGTGTCTACAGTCAGAGCTCTTCCATTGCCATTCATAGTCTCAGCCTCAGCCACATAAGGATGAGTGAGAAGGTGCAGGAAGATGAGAAGAGTTCACTGGATGTGTCTTATCCTCCAGGGGTGGTGGTGGTGTGGGTAGCAGGGGCAGCAGATGCTGCCTTATGCCAGTAGATGATAGGTTGCCCAGACTATAAGTGTCTCACAGCTGTTTCTGTAGCCGTGGCTTTGGTTATGGGAGTTTTAAGAATGTTGGGCTGCCAGAGTTCCACAGCTAAGTACCTTAACCAGCATGGTAACAGGATGCACCCTAAGATGAGGCTCCACATCTCCCATGTCTCTGTCAGTCTGTGAGTCTGAGGGTGGAACTCCAGGAAAGGCAGCAGTTTAGGGGAGTACAGAAGGTCAGGAATACATCCCAAGGCCATATTCTCACATACTCTGCTGGGTGTGTTAGAGTAGCCCTGGGGTTTCATCTGTGGAGGTTTGAGAAGCCATCTGTTGTAACTGGTGTTCAAACTCTGTGGTGCCCTCTGTCGAGGGTAGAAGTAGAGGCTCCCTGGTCACCACTTACCTTCCCTCAATGTGTCCAAAGGCTGCTTGCTCTCAGACCTTCACCAAAGACAGCAGCACTTCCTTCCCCTTAGACATCAAGATGGTCTGTGTCTGTTCAGGGATGAAGAACGTTTTGCCTTTCCCTGGTCCTTTTTGGTTTTTTGAGACAGGGTTTCTCTGTGTAGCCCTGGCTGTCCTGGAACTCACTCTGTAGACCAGGCTGGCCTTGAACTCAGAAATCCCCCTGCCCCTGCCTCCCAAGTGCTGGGATTAAAGGCATGTGCCACAACTGCCCTAGCTCCCTGGTCCTTTTTAAGGCCTCTGGCACATTCTTCTTTCACTGGCCATCCACATGGTCCAGGACAAAGATCTCAGCTCTCTGAAAGATTACTATGTCCTCTGCATAGCCACAATGTCTCCCACACGCTTTTATTCTAGAGCTTTCTTGCATGGTGGCAAGGGAAGCAATGATATGACTGTGTTTCAGGGCTTTCATGGGATAAAGGAAGAGGTCTTCCTCAGTCTCCCTTGTGTCTTGGCACAAAGTGGCATCAATGACATTGTGAAAGTCAACTTGACCACTGAGGAGGAGGCTCTTTTCAAAAAGAGTGCGGATATACTCTGGAACTTACAGAAGGATCTGCAATTATAAAGTCTCCACCTTTGACTGTTTTAACAGATGCACCATTGATCACAGCATTCCCATTGCAAGTGTTTCCACATCATAAAAAAATTCAATAAAATTTTGGAAACCTGTAACACCAGTCTTTTTTCTTTTTTTTTTTTTCCGAGACAGGGTTTCTCTGTATAGCCCCGGCTGTCCTGGAACTCCTGTAGACTAGGCTGGCCTCGAACTCAGAAGTCCGTCTGCCTCTGCCTCCCAAGTGCTGGGATTAAAGGTGTGCGCCACCACCATCCGGCTGTAACACCAGTCTTAAGGTTAGAAAGATTAATACCAAAGGCATCTCTCCCTTCCTCCCCCCCTTTATTTTTGAGACAGGGTCTTACTATATAGCCTTGGCTGACCTCAAACAGAAATCTGCTAGCTCCACCCCCCTCCCTCCATGCTGGATTAAAGGCAGCACCACCAGGTCCCACGTCTTTCTAGAGGTGTAGTCTGCACAGGGCAAAATTTCATTTCTGAGCAACCACTGAGTGAATGGCTCTCAAGTTTATATGTGACAACTCATTGCAACACAGAACTGAAGTTCTCACAAAACGGGACATACTTCTGATTCTGAGACTCCTGACTCCTGGTGTCCTCTCTTCTACTACAATGTTAACATTCACATTGCTTCATAAGTTCCCAAGTCCGTGTATCCTCTTCACTAAATATAAGATACTATATATCATGGGGCTAGAGATAACAGCTCAGTGGTTAAGGGCACTTGCTGCCTTTCCAGAGGTTTCTGATTGTTTCTAGCACTGATTCAGTTTACAGCACAGTGGCTGTAACTCCAGTTTCAGGAGATCGGACACCTGCACTCCCTGAGCTCCAGGTACACATGGTGCACAGGCATACGTGCAGGTGAAACATGACACTAATAAAGCTTAGAAAATCATATCAGAAGGAAAACAGATGCAACTTTGGAAGTGAGGTAGGGCTGGGTATAGTCATGTCAGTACCTAGGAGGCAGAGGGAGGTGGAGGTGGTTTGGTCAGCAAACTACCTACAACTGTAGTGCTATGCTGAGGTTAGGACTCTGTCCAGGGTGCTTCAACTGCTGGCCACTAATGCTAGAGAACAGTCACTGCCTTTTGACATCCAAGGTGAGAATGTGTGTGCTGTTCCTGACTTAATCATGCAAGCCATTTCCTTGATTCCATGAAGAATTTGAGACAGACACTGGAAATAGACAAAACCTAAGAAACAAAGTGCAAAGATGACATACTGATAGGGTAGGATTCCGCAGGAAACAGGCTGTGAAGACACCTGTCTTCTAGAGATGCTCCCATTGGGTCAATCATTGCTCAGCTGCTCAGCCTGTTACTACCCCTTTCAAGGCCCTCAGAGTCCTGCTGTCCTGACAATGTTCAGCCACTTATCTACCATTACTTTCTTCATTGGAGGCATAAAATATGGTTATTGAAACTGGTGGGGTCGGGGCTGGAGAGATGGTTCAGTGGTTAAGAGCACTGACTGCTTTACCAGGGGACCTGAGTTCAATTCCCAACAACCACACGGTGGCTCACAACCATCTATAATGGTGTCTGATGCCCTCTTCTGTTGTGTCTGAAGACAGCAACAGTGTACTCATATCTAAAATAAAATGAAGCAAAGAAAAACAACTGGTGGAGTCTCTTTGCAAAGAACCAACTACCTCCACAAGTGCTGGGCTTAAAGGCATGCTCCATCACCGCCCTGCTGGGTTTGCCTTTCTTAAGATTTTTTTTTTTTTTTACTTTGTATGCTTGCTTGCCTGTCCTTTTTGGTTTTTCGAGACAGGGTTTCTCTGTGTAGCCCTGGCTGTCCTGGAACTCACTCTGTAGACCAGGCTGGCCTTGAACTCAGAAATCCACCTGCCTCTGCCTCCCAAGTGCTGGGATTAAAGGCCTGTACCGCTACCGCCCTGCTCAGCATGTCTTTTTGTAGACTTTAAAAACTGGCATGATTACTAAAGAACAAGCCTGGTTTTCAGAGCTAGATGTCATAACAATTCATAAAGATTTAGTTTTATGTTTAAGGGTATTTTGCTTGTGTGCATGGGTGTGTATGCCACATGCAGTGCTTGTGGATGCCATAAAAGGGGGTCTCAGGTCTCCGGAAACTGGACATTGAATCTGTTCTCCGTAGAAGCAGCCAATCTCTTTAACTCTTGAGTCATCCATCCTCAGGCCCCTCTCCTTTTGTCACAAGTACTCATGTAGCACTAGTAGTAGCAGCTGTGGGGCTGGAGAGATGGCTCAGTGATTAAATTCAGAGTTTGGTTCCCAGCACCTGCCAGACAATTAACAACCACCTATAACTCCAATTTCATGGGGATACATCTCTGGTCTTCATAGGCACCTGCACTTATGTGTGCATGGGTATATGACCTGACTTGCCTTGTTAGTTCTGGTGTCTTTATCAGCAGTGTCCTCACTGTGAAAATCAACACATGGCTGACGATATGCTTGTGCATACTATGCAGTACAGCAACCCTGAAGAGTAAATGTGGATCTCTTTCAAACACCACCCCAAGTTGCATGCATATATATATTCACACACACACATACAATATATAAGTACAACTTAAAATCTTACTCATGCCTGTCTTGGTGGTGAATACCTTTTATCCCAGAAGAGGCAGGCAGATCTCTGTAAGTTCAAAGCAAGGCTGGTCTACATAGTGAGTACCAGGGCAGCTAGGGCTTTTTTTAATGAGGCTCTTTCTCAAAACAAAGCAAAACTCTTACTGTTCTGCAGGGCTTCTCAGGAGATGACTACATCTTTTCCCTAAGACAAGGCAGTAATTCAGGCCTGTGGAGCTTGCACCATATTGTGTTGCAGTCACAGCATTCTTTTTTGTTGTTTTGTTTTTTCGAGACAGGGTTTCTGTGTGTAGCCCTGGCTGTCCTGGAACTTACTCTGTAGACCAGGCTGGCCTCGAACTCAGAAATCTGCCTGCCTCTGCCTCCCAAGTGCTGGGATTAAAGGCATGAGCCACCATAGCCCGGCTACAGCATTCTTATCTTAGGAAATAAACAGACTCTTACAAGACCTGGGCCTGGTCTCTCTCTAATTTCTCCTCCTCCCTGCTCCAGACTCTTCATTTATTCAAGGGAGTCGTGATGTCTTAAAAGCTCCCTGATGAAGAAGGAATTCAACAGGAATTCTTTGGCAGTTTGTTGGGGTGGGGGGACTTTATGGTACAAACCCTGTAGGGAAATAACAATGTCTCCAAACATTATTGAATTATACTGTAATAACATGAACTCTCATTATGAGATCCACTTTGTTCACCCTATGCTTGGAGTGTGCAGCAGTGGCTACTGTAAAACTGAAGAGATGGCTCAGCTGTCAAGAGCTGAGCACGAACCATATTGGTCTTGCAAAGGACCTAGGTTCAGTTCTCAACACTCAGAAAGTGGCTCACAACTATCTGTAACTCACAGTTCCAAGAGATTTGACACTCTTCTGACCTCCATGGGCACCAGTCACACACATGGTACACATACATACATATAAAACACTCACATAAAATACATCTAAATATGGTACACATACATACATGCAGACAAAACTTATACACATAAAATCTCTCCATGTATGTATGTTTATATATTTTTTTTTCCAGACAGTGTTTCTCTGTATAGCCCTGGAACTCACTCTGTAGACCAGGCTGGCCTTGAACTCAGAAATCCGCCTGCTTCTGCCCCCCAAGTGCTGGGATTAAAGGCGGGTGCCATCACCTCCCGGCCATACTTTGGTTTTTAAGAGTGCTTGCTGCTCTTGCAGAAGACCTGGCTTAGTTTCTCAGCACCCATGTTAGGGAGCTCATAACTACCTGTAACTGCAGGTGGCTCTGCCAGCCTCTGCAGGCCACCTACACTCTGAGCATAGCTCTTTACAAATGACACATTTGTGATCTGAAGTTAAAGATGTACGATGTACAGATCTGAACCTAGATTGTCTAAGTCCAAAGCTAAGTTCTTGCTTGACAACCATAAAGTCTGTTTATACCACATATATGTCTAGGTAAATATTCTTCCTTTACAAGACATCTCATTTTAATCTTAATCAGTACTGATTTCCTGAAATGTTTACTAAGGGCTGGGCAGTGGTACATGGCTGTAATCCCAACAATTTATGAAACCGGGGCAAGATGTCTGGAGTATATGACAGTTTGGGACTAGAGAAATGGCTCTCTGATTAAAAGTACTTGCTGCTCAAGGACACCACGAGAAGTTCCAGAGTCAACTAACCTGGGATCATGGGGGCTCACAGAGCCTGGGACACCAACCAGGGAGTAGGTAGGAGCTGGACTCCTTACACATTTGTAGCAAATGTGCAGCTTGGTCTTCATGTGGGTCCCCTAATAAGTGGAGCAGGGTGGGGTGGGAAGGTGGGGATGGCTATCTGAGTTTCTGTTCTCTGCCATTTGATCCTCTTCCCCCCTCCTGAATTACTTGGTTGGGCCTCAGTGGGAGAGCACATACCTAGTCTTGGAGGGATGAGATGCCCAAGGTGCGGTGAAACCTAAGAGAAGGGGCAATGGAGGAATTCGTAAGGGTGGAACTGGGAAGAAGAAAGGAAAGGGGGCCATGATCAAGTGATTTTTTTTTTCTTAAAAAAGAGCACTTGCTGCTCTTCCAGAGGACCTGAAAGAAAAGATACCTTTGAGACAGACTCAAAGACAAGGTAGGACTAGGCCTCCAACAAACACAGATATAGTCTGTAATCTGAAAACCCTCTCTACAGCAAAGCTGGAGTTGACTGGATCCACCAAAGCAGTTCACCAAAACATTCACAAACAAAAACAAAAAACCGAGGCCTACCCCCCTCCCCCAAAACAAAACAAAACAAAACCCAGCCCTGAGCAAGCAACACAGCTCAGTGGGGTAAGGAGCTTGTTGCCTGGTGGTCTGAGTCCAATCCCTGGGCCCTATATTGTCAAAGGACAGAACCAATTTCTTCAGGTTGTTCTCTAACCTCTGTGGAAATATGTGCGGCGTGGGCTGTACAGGCAACCTGGTCCTGGTCTGGAACCCCAGAGACCCAGATGATAATTTCCACCTGCATGGGATGGAAGGTGTTTGACCATGCCTCCTGGGCCCCTGGCTCCTGTTGCAGTTACAACCCCCACAGCCCCCACCCCCAAAGGTGGGTGATATCGATCATATATAAGCAGCACCAAGCCTGCTACATGCAAATAAGGTTTCCCCAAGCTCTCAGTCCAAACCAATGAGAAGTACCTGCTGTTGAACTCTGAATCTCCCCCAAAACTGTATATAAATCCTATCCAGGTAATCAAAGGTGTTCGAGAACTACTCCATCATCTGAGCCTTTTATTCTAAGAACTGTAACACTTGGGAAGAGGTCTGCTCTCCCAAAGTGGCACCTGAAGCTATGCTGCACTCCTCACTGGCTAGTTGGCCTCTTGTCTGCCCAGCCCAACCTGACTCAGTGCAGGGCAGTGTGGAGTAACTGAATGACCTGGAAAACACAGCAGAGATGGAGGTGAAGCCAACTGCAGCAGCAGAAGCAACTTCTCCTCCCTGCCAGTGCTCGCTTCTCTTCGCTGGAACTCTCAAAGCAGCCAGGCCAGAGATCTCCATGGAAACACAGGCCCATACAAATAAAACACACACACACACACACACACACACACACACACACACACACACACACACACACACACACGGAACAACTACCCTTCTACTTCTATGAAGCTGCCACGCACACTCGTCTACTCCAGTCACATCCATAATATCGGGGATAAAATCCTGATAAAGGATAAGAGGCAATAAGGCCCCAAAAGGGGTTCTGTGCCTCCTGGATTTCAGACTAGTTGCTGGTATCCCCTAACTCAGACGTGTTCCAGATCAGTTTTTCCAATCATCCACACGGCCTCATAATTAGGCATAAAGCTACCCCAAGTAATGATTTGTAAATGGTTAAGATTGGGCATTGTCTCCTGGCCGACACAATGTTTCCAACTATCCTAGTTTAATGTTTTACGTACTAGACTGTAATTGAAGGGTTTCCCTCACTCTAAGACATTAGCTAAAAGTGTTAGAGACTCCTCTCTGCCTGCCTCCAGCAAGAACCAGAGAATTAGCATAAGAATACCTCAACAGGGAGGGCTCCACCCCTCTTCCTCCTGTTTCACACCTAGCTACCAGACCCTACTGACCTTAGTGTGGGGGTCGCTTGCCTACGTGACTTCAGTCTAGCACTAGGACTGGGGGAAGAAGGACTTGGACTCACATGCAGGACTAGCACTAGAATTTAGATGGGCTAGGACTCAGATTCATGTATCTCTCACAGTCCCCCGGGCCCAGAGCACTTGGGCCCAGGGGGATGCAGCACCAGTTCAGAGAAGATAGCTGCTGTTTTAGACCCAGTATGTTTCAGATAGCCTCAGATGTACCTCAACTGTTGAGCTGCCAGATTTTTATTTCTCTTTTACAATGATTGTAAAAGCCTCATGTCATTTTTAAAGAAATTCACTCATCTTACACCATTCGTGTGTAGTCTGTTTGTCAAAAGCCGAATCCCGTGCCCACCTGGCCAGAACCCCTAGTCCCGTGGATGACACTAAAGAAATATGGCAACATTGTAGGCCAGGGAGCTGGAGAGATGTTTCAGCAGTTAAGAGTACTGGACCCACATGGCAGCTTACAACTATAGCTCCATTTTCAGAGGATCCCATGTGTACTGGCTGGTTTTGTGTGTCAACTTGACACAGGCTGGAGTTATCACAGAGAAGGGAGCTTCAGTTGGGGAAGTGCCTCCATGAGATCCAGCTGGGGGGCATTTTCTCAATTAGTGATCAAAGGGGTAGTGCCCCTTGTGGGTGGTGGCCATCCCTGGGCTGGAAGTCTTGGGTTCTATAAGAGAGCAGGCTGAGCAAGCCAGGAGAAGCAAGCCAGTAAGGAACATCTCTCCATGGCCTCTGCGTCAGCTCCTGCTTTCTGACCTGCTGGGATTAAAGGCATGTGCCTGGCTGGTGCAAATTTCTTAACTCATTTAGCCATCTCTCTAGCCCTCAATATCCCACTGTACTTACACAGCACAATTCAAAAGTTAAATTAAAAGGACTGTGTTCACGATACAATACAAAAACAATGTTGAAGAATAGACCCAACCTAAGAAGTGAAAGATCCATACATGGAAAAACTAGGACATTACTGGGGAAAAAGACTTAGGCGATATGGAAAGACATCCCAAGACAGATTGAAAACAATACAGAAACACTAATTCAATGGTCAGTAGATTCAATGCAATCCTTATCAGAATCTCTACTTTTTTTTTTGCAGAAATTGATAAGCTGATTTTTAAAAAGATTATCCATCCATCCATCCATCCATCCATCCATCCATCCATCCATCCATCCATCCATCTATCTATCTATCTATCTATCTATCTATCTATCTATCTATCTAGTTTTTCCAGACAGGGTTTCTCTTTTCTCTGTGTAGCCCTGGCTGTCCTGAACTCACTATGTAGACCAGGCTGGCCTTGAACTCAGAAATCTGCCTGCCTCTGCCTCCCAAGTGCTGGGATTAAAGGCATGTGCCACCACTGCCTGGCTTACTTCTACTTATTGTTATTTATACGAGTACACCACAGCTGTCTTCAGACACACACCGGAAGAGTGCATCAGATCAGATGGTTGTGGTCACTAAGAATTGAGTTCAGAACCTCTGGAAGAGCAGTCAGTAACCCCTGAGCTATCTCTCCAGCTCAACAAGCTGATTTTTAAGTTCATATAAAAATGCAAAGAATCCAGAGGAGCAGAAATGATCTTGAAAACCTACAAAGTCGAAGGGCCTAACACCTTAAAAGTTGTCACAAAACTACAGTGATCACCATATTCCTAAGTGCTGTGGAATAAACTTCCTGACACATTATCAGTTAAAATAAAATAAGATGCAGGAACTGCATATAACAGTAACCAACTGAACCAATGCCTATGATTTTAAAATTCAGGCTGTGGGCCAAAGTAGACCTGCTTAAAAGCTAGAGCAATGGCGCACGCCTTTAATCCCAGCACTTGGGAGGCAGAGGCAGGCGGTTTTCTGAGTTCGAGGACAGTCTGGTCTACAGAGTGAGTTCCAGGACAGCCAGGGATACAGAAAACAACAACAAAAAAACCCAGCCCCGCCCTCCCCCAAAGCTAGAGTCAGCAATAATTCTCAAAATTGGATATTGGAGCCATGGAATCTTTTAGTAAATACAACAGGGTTAAATACGTTCCTTAAAATACAAATGAATGAGCAAATTGAGATTTCCTGTTTTGGCCTGTGGATAGGTTAAAAACTAACAAATACCTCTGGAACATAGTCATTCAAAAAGCCCCAAACTCCAGGCTGCAGTTCTTGACAGTTCTTTGGTATCATCAGATGCCTCCACTTTTTTTTTTTTTTCCCGAGACAGGGTTTCTCTGTGTAGCCCTGGCTGTCCTGGAACTCACTCTGTAGACCAGGCTGGCCTCGAACTCAGAAACCTGACTGCCTCTGCCTCCCAAGTGCTGGGATTAAAGGCGTGCGCCACCACCGCCCGGCCAGATGCCTCCACTTTAATGCATCCTAATTAAACATCTTGATTTTTCTCCTCTAGACCTATTTACTTGACTCCCTCCTTGAAAGCACCAGAGCTTAGTTCAATAAAATTGCTGTCTACTTGGGCTGGGTGGTGGTGGTGGCGGTGGTCGCAGTGGTAGCTCAGGCCTTTAATTCCAGCACTTGGGAAGCAGAAGCAGATGAACCTCTGTGAGTTTGAGACTAGCCTAGTCTACAGAATGAGTTTCAGGACAGCCAAGAGAAACACTGTCTTGAAAAAAAAATTCAGGTACAGAGCTAACTAAACAAAGAATTCTCAACTGAGGGATCTCAAATGGCCGAGAAGCACCTAAAGAAATGTTCAACATCCTTAGTAATCAGGGAAATACAAATCAAAACAATCCTGAGATTCCACCTCATACCAGTCAGGATGGCTAAGATCAAAAACTCAGGTGATGCTGGTGAGGATGTGGAGAAAGTGGAACACTCCTCCATTGTTGGTGGAATTGCAACCTGGTACCACCACTCTGGAAATTAGCCCGGTGGTCCCTCAGAAAATTGGACATACCAGCTATACTACTCCTAGGCAAAACTCAAAAGATTCTCCAACATATAACAAGGACACATACTCCACTATGTTCATAGCAGCCTTATTTATAATAGTCAGAAATTGGAAAGAACTCAGATATCCTTCAACAGAGGGATGGATACAGAAAATGTGGTACATTTACACAGTGGAGAACTACTCAGCTATTAAAAACAATGATTTCATGAAATTCGCAGGCAAATGGATGGAAATAGAAAATATCATCCTTAAGTGAGGTAACTCAGTCACAAAAGAACACACCTGGTATGTATTCACTGATAAGTGGATTTTAGCAATAAAGAAAAAAAAAAAAAGCTCAAGAAAAAGGAAGGCTAAAGTGTGGCTGCTTCAGCCCTATTTAGAAGGGGGAACAAGAGCTGGAGAGATGGTTCAGCAGTTAAGAGCACTAACTGACTGCTCTTGCAAAGGTCCTGAGTTCAATTCCCAGCAACCACATGGTGGCTCACAACCATCTGTAATAGGATCCGATGCCCTCTTCTGGTATGTTTAAAAACAGCTACAATGTACTCACATAAATATAATAAATAAATCTTTAAAAAAAAGGGGGGGCAAAAAAACAGGAGAGAGTAGGAGGAAAGGAGAGGGGAAAGGAAAAAAGGTGGGGCAGGATCAGGTGTGGGAGGAGATGAGGGAGATGTTCAGAGAGTCAGGAAACTTAACAGAGGTGTGTAGCAATGGACGATGGGGAACTGGGGGTCCCAAAATGTCCCAGATGCCAGAAAGCAAGAGGCTCCCAGAACCCAATAGGGATGACATTAGCTGAAATGCCCAACAAAGGGGAGAAAGAACCTGTAGAGACCATATCCAGAGGTTAGGTACGGCCCATTTGAGGGATGGGGCCACTCACCTCTCTCAAAAATTTTAACCCAGAATTGCTCCTGTCTAAAGGAAATACAGGGACAAAGAGTGGAGCAGAGACTGAAGGAAAAGCCATCCAGAGACTGCCCTACTTGGAAATCCATCCCATATGCAGTCAACAAACCCAAACAGTATTGCTGATGCCAAGAAATGCTTGCTGACAGGAGCCTGATGTAGCTGTTTCCTGAGAGGCTCTGCCAGAGCTTGACCAATACAGATTCGGATGCTTGCAGCCAACCATTGGACTGAACACCGGGAACCCCAATGGAGAAGTTAAGAGAAAGGACTGAAGGAGCTAAAGGGATTTGCAACCCCACAGGAAGAGCAATATTAACCAGCCAGACCTCCCAGGGACTAAACCACCAACCAAAGAATACACATGGAGGGACCCATGGCTCCAACTACATATGTAGCAGAGGATGGCCTTATTTAGCACCAATGGAAGGGGAGGTCCTTTGGTCCTGTGAAGGCTCAGTGCCCCAGCATAGGGGAACGCTAGGGTGGTGAGGTGGGATTGGGAGTTGGATGCCCTTATAGAAGCAGGATTGGGGGATGGGATAGGGAGTTTGTGGAGGGGGAACTGGGAAGGGGGATGACATATGAAATGTAAATAAATAAAATAACCAATAAAAAAGAAATTATCTGATCAGTTAAGTTGTAAGAGGGGTGTTTTGGAGTAGATCTCATCCGCTACTCCATGTAACTACCAGAACTCCAGCAAAACATCTCTAAAGTCCACCTTGGATTTGCCAAATGTGTGTGCTTCCAGTTCTCAACAGTTGTGGAGTCTCATGGTCCCCACAAACCTCAGCACAGCCTTAAGGATGCAGACCACAAACACCAGTTTAAAGACATCTTCACTATGACATATGCTGGTCACACCTGCACACAATGATAGCATCTCAAGATCTGAAATGTTACTGGTAGCCTAAGATTTCATTCTCAGTCTCTTCCTGTGAAAATCACCAAAATTCCCAGGAAAATTTCCCTCATTAGAGATGCCTTTGCTTGGTAACAGTACCCATCTGCAGCAGGTATTCCATTAGGTAATGCTGAACTCCAAGCTGGAAGATGGACACTGACTTTTGCTGTAAAAAACACTGGTATGCACTACTGTGGTTGTCACTAGGTCAGAGTTGGCAGTGACAGTGGAATCTGAGGAAAGCTTTGGAGAAATCAATTAGAAACCTGACATTTTAACACACCTTTTCCCTCAAAAACTAAAATATGTTTGCAAAGAGCACCTCCTTTAAATCGCCCAACATGCTCAGTGTTTTGTCTGTTTGAAACAGTCTTACTACATTTTCCCAAGCTTTTTTTTTTTTAAAAATATGTGTCTGTGTCTAAGTACATATGAGTGTATTTGCCACAGAGGCCAGAGGACAATACTGGATCCCCAAAGCTATAAGTACAGATGGTTGTGAGCCTTCACATAGTTGGGAATTGAATCTCGAACTTCTGCTCATTCTGGTTGGCCCTGCTCTCTCCGGTTAACTCGGCTCGCTCCAGCCCAAAGATTTATTATAAATACGTACACTATAGCTGTCTTCAGAAGCACCAGAGTGTGGAGAGCCGTTTTCAGCTGGTGGGCCGGAAGGCGGGGCTTAGATGGCAGGGAGGCGGGGCTTAAGTAACAGCTCCCCAGAGGCAGGAAGGCGGGGCTTAAGTAAGAGCTCCTGAGAGGCAGGAGAGACAGAAGTAGCAGTAGAAGCAGGAGGGAGAAGCAGGAGGGGGAAGACTGTTACAAAGTTCCTGAATAAACTGCTAAAAGGAAGAGCTCGGGTCGCGTCTTTCTTGCTGGTCTAGAAGGACGCAACACCAGAGGAGGGCGTCAGATCTCATTATGGGTGGTTGTGAGCCACCATGTGGTTCCTGGGATTTGAACTCAGGACCTTCGGAAGAGCAGTCAATGCTCTTACCCGTTGAGCCATCTTCACCAGCCTGGGAACTGAATTCTTGATTAAAAAAGTTCTGAACCATGGTTCAGTTAGTTCTAGAATGAAATAAACACATCCTCCAATACATTCATTTCTCTGTGTTACACTCTACACTAAATGGATCTGTCTTTATCCTACAGAACACTGAACTGCCACTTAAGGTGAACACTGTGCTTTGTTTATTAATGAGAATCCAGGCTTCCTTTGTGCATCTTATCTCAAGTCCAAGAAAGAGAAAAATTATGCAACAAATTTTATTTAGCCCAGTCAGTCCCAGCACAGCACAGAAGCTTACAGAGGGTAGAAAGTGCATTAATAAAAGCCAGTCTTTACCCAAAGGAAACAGAAAATATATTATTGATTCAAAATATTTAACACTCAAATGATAAACTGCAATAACTTATTCTGGGTTCTACTGATGAGAAGAAGAAGAAGAAGAAAAGAATGCTTTCCGGAGAGGCCGGCCTCCAGCTGACAGCACGGTCAGTAGAGGTCACTGAGGCCCGCAGTCTTCCTTGCTTTTTGCATTAGTGCCCTTAGCTGGAACTGTTTGCGGGACAGGAGGCGGACGTGCTAGAAAGAAGGAAAAGGTTAATGGCTCTGATGCAGCCATGATGTCAGACACCATCTAGCAATCCTAAATATTGACAGCAGCCTTTGGAACCAATCCACATTATAAAAACATTTAAAACTCTACTGTACTGCAGGGTCTGGCTCAGGGTGCTTTGTTTGCCTTTGCAGTGCTGAGGATCGAACCCAGAGCTTTGTATACATTAGGTGTGTACCACTCCCTGAGGTGTATCCCCAGCCCCTACTACATCCTGAGACACAAAGATGCCAGGAAAACATGCTGCATGCTTAATACAAGTTTCCAAACTGTCCTTTTACTAAGAGAAAAGGAAGAGAAAGGCTGAGAAGAAATGGTACTAACTTTACCCCTACTCAATGTCTCAAAAACATTTTACTTCTCCTGCCTCTGTATTCACTCTTTTCATATGCCTCGCCACCCAGCCACAGGCAGTGGTAGAACCTTCTTTGTGATCTCTAGTGTACACTTGGCCATTCAATTGCTTCCATTAGATCCAAGGCACAGAGTTTAGCCACTCACCTGAGAGCATACATAAACGCTAAGGTATCACTAGGAGCGAGGTTAATTACACTGAGTATCTGGCTAATATTCCTAAAACCATATTCTCCATGAGCAATAAGCAAAGCTTATTAAGACTTCAGGGCTGCACACTATTGCCAAGCTAGAGATGACCTGCATTAAAAAGGGTAGCCCACTTCTTTCTAGAACTATCTGGTCTGGGAAAACGAATCTAAAATTATCAAACTTTAAGACCATTAAGGGACTAAAACAAAACAAAATGGGGTGAGCAATAATCTCAAATTTAGGTGGTGTGACTTTGAACCTGCAGCACAGATTCCAAAGCCCTGGAAAGTGAAGGGAGGATGCTTACCTTGAGGAACACATCCAGGTCTATTACTCCCCGCCTCAAAGCTTCTCCAAGGTAAAAGATAGTGTCTTCAATAGCGTTTTCCTCTGCATACAGATTTAGGATCTGCTTATACAGTGGGGCTGTGGGAATGATAACTTCATCAATATCATTATTTTCAGATTGATTTTCCATTTTCTCCAGAGCAGAACTTAGTTCTTCATCCTTCTTTTTCAAAAGTTCTATGTTTTTATCAACTTCAGCCTGAAAACAGAACAGTCCATGCATAACTTTATACTGATTTGTACATGATTATTTGCTATAGACATATCTACAACTCAACCTCAGACAGTATTTGAAGCAGCTGATTAATGGTTCCAATAATTTATTGGTGGAATGTGTGAAGGAATGTTGAAATTTTCTCAAAATGACACTGTCAGACACGGTCCAAAAGAAAGTCTCTCCCCACAGACAACCATGAAACAAGAAATTCCCACAGGAGAAATTCCATCTATGTAAAGGATTTGATTCTCAGAGCTACAACACACACTGCAGGTGTTGGCTATAGGCTCTGCATGACATTGGCACCACATTCTTAACCTGAACTGGTTGGCTATTATGGTGCTCACTTTATACATACACAAGAGAAAGCCTGAAGAGGGAAGGGGCACAGGCCGTATTGATATGAAGCCTCTCAAGCCCCCAAATGTCTCTGGATAATGAAACCAAGAAGCTGCTGAGACACATTTTTATTATAGAGTGTGAATTTGTATGTGTGAGTATGCCCACGTGCGCACCCGATATGGATGCTGGGACAGCAGTATGTGCTCTTAACCACTGAACCATCTCTCCAGACCCCTGAAAGGTACTTCTAATACTGACTTAAATGTTTAGAAATACAACTTTCTCTTAAGTATGTAGTTCGAGGTCCATATGTCTTTGCCATTCACAGAACTCTATAAGTCATATTCCTGTTAACTGCCAGTAATTTACCCTGCAAGAAGTGCATCCAGATAGCACTTTCCAGTGGGAGACCAATGAGGCTGCACTTGAGACCTTATGTGCTCACTGATGACCTGCCTCAGCTCCTGAGAACTGAGATTATAGGTACATCCCACCAATCTTGCTTAGAGAGCTATGTTCACATATCTGAAGACACCTACTGTTCACTG
Organism: Mastomys coucha; assembly: GCF_008632895.1. Classification (NCBI taxonomy): domain Eukaryota; kingdom Metazoa; phylum Chordata; class Mammalia; order Rodentia; family Muridae; genus Mastomys; species Mastomys coucha. The sequence goes on from NW_022196904.1 coordinate 38,524,233, forward strand.
AATTTTTACTTTACACATCAAGGTACACACACACAGAACCCTTTGCCTTGGCTGTAATTCAACCTACACTATGTCTTCAATGCATTACTTACTACTTCTTGATCTAAGCGGGTGACCATCTCTTCCAGTTTCTGGTGGCCTTTTTTCAGATCCTCCTCTGTTCGTTTCAAGGCATTAAGTTCTGCCTGGGCACCATCCATTTCCTCCTTCATCCGCCATCTCAGTTTGTCACTGACTGCTGAGATGAGAGATGCTCGAATAGTGTCCTCACTGATTGTGCCATCTCTGCTGGGACCTGCAGGAGATTACACAGAAACTCTGGACATCAAGGCTCAGGTAGGTGTCCGGCATTCAGAACCCTTAGACTTTCCGACAAATACCTAGCCAATTATAATCTGTATCCTTTTGCTGTAATCAGTTGTATGACAGTTTGAAAAGTTGTATAAATCCTTTTTTTAAAAAAATAAATTTACTTCATTAATGAGTACACTGTAGCTGTCTTCAGACACACCAGAAGGCATCGGATCCCTTCACAGGTGGTTGTGAGCCACCATGGAGTTGCTGGGAATTGAACTCAGGATCCTTAGAAAAAGCAAGCAGCCAGTGCTCTTAACTACTGAGCCATCTCACCAGCTCCCTGTGTAAATCCTACAGAATGCTAGAACTGAAGATGGCCTTGGAACTGCTAAAGTTAATTAAGACCACAGAGCATTCGTAAATAAAGCAGACAACCCTAGTTCAATTTCTGGAACCCAAGTCAAAGGCACAGTGCAGTGGCCCTCACCCAAAACTCTTGTCTTGAGATAGGAGGCAGCAACTGAACTGCATAAGCCAGTAGCAGAACCAAGAGAGACCCTGATTCAACAAGTGAGAACCAACACACACACACACACACACACACACACACACACACACACACACACACACACGGGGGTGGGGGGGCGGTGGAGGGCGGCTCGGGGAGACAGGCAGGCAGGCAAACAGAGACAGAGAGAAATACAGAGAGAATTTACCACTCAAGATGGGTAGGAGACATTTTTTGAGCTGCTATCAAAGAGACATATTCTATAAGCCCCATTCACAGACTCATTCTGACTAACTGTTCAGGAGCTGGGAGAAACAGTGCTGTGGTTATAAGCACCCATAACCAGGAAGCTCACAAAAACCTGTAACTCCTGTTACATAGGATCTGACACCCTCTTCTGGGCACCATGGGCACCAGCACACACATAAATAAGCATAATAACCATAATGATGATGATGACGACAATAACAGGGCTTAACTATTCCGTCATCCAGACAAGATAAAGGCCATATCAAAATCTCCAGTTACTTACACTGTACTAATTAATAAAGCAGTTTTTAAAAAGGAAGAGGGAGGGTGTAAAGTAAATGACTGTGCTCACAGAAGGCTTGAAATTGCTAGACTTTTCAGTTTTCAGGTGGTAACATTTAGATGCTGTAGTCTTTCAGTAGAGAAAGCATGGAGTTCTCTGTGGAGTCTTAAACAGTCAGATGTTATTGTGACAGTTTGTTTCAGCCTTACATTAATATGATAATAAATAGCCCAAGTGGTGGTGGCGCAGATCTTTAATCCCAGCTCTTGGGAGGCAGAGGCAGGTGGATTTCTGAGTTCGAGGCCAGCCTGGCCTACAGAGTGAGTTCCAGGATAGCCAGGGCTACACAGAGAAACCCTGTCTGGAAAAACAAGCAAACAAACAAACAAAAAACAAAAACAAAAATGACAATAAATAAACAAAACAAAACAAAACAAAACAAAACAACAAAAAAGGAAGAGACTGGAACACTTACTACTAGGGGAGGGCATTGGATACCATTACAGATGGTTGTGAGCCACCATGTGGTTGCTGGAAATTGAACTGAGGACCTTTGAAAGAGTAGTCAGTGCTCTTAACCACTGAGCCATCTCTTCAGCCCAACACTTACTACTCTTATAGCAGCTCCATGTTCAGTTCCCAGCACACACATGGCAGCTCAGACGCTTGTACTTTCAGTTCTAGGTGATCTACCCTCTGAGCTCCTACATGCCCTCAGTGAACATAAACTCACACAAAAGCAAAACACACATCACCTAAAGGGGGATACTTCCTACAAGAGTTTAGAAGACCTAAGAGATCAACAGCATGCTCAATTTCATTTATCCAAGTTGTAGAAGTTATCTGAACCACAAAACTTAAGGGTCTTTTTATGTGGGCTTTTCATACACAAGCACAACAACACATTTGGTTAAAGTTACCTCATCTGGTCTAATGGATCATGTCACACTGATGTTAAATTTCAAATTCCTATGTTAAGAATACACATTTAGTTTTAGAATTTATATTGTTCTTATAAACTAGGTCAAGGGCATTTTCCATAAAATCCATATAGAAATACAAAAGACCACAAGAAGCCCAAGGCATCCTGAGCAGAATTACAATGCTGGCATTATACACTTAAGTCATCCAGGGGCATGCAGGATAATGGAACAAAGTGGAGAAGCCAGAAATAAACTCAAGTATACTACCATGTGATTTTTACCAAAGATGAAAGGCATGAAAACCCAACATTTCCATGTAAAAAACTGAAATTAGGTTCCTGTCTCTAATCTGCAAAAAATCCAGTAAACAGAATCAAAGACTTTAAGACTCTAAAGTCTGAAATTTCCAACAGCATACCGAGCAAACACTTAAAGACAGCCCACAAAACAGAAGGAAGTCTCTGCCAACTCTAGTTTACGTAGCATCTAAAAAGTCTATAGAAAGCTAACTCCAATGGAACCACGGATATAGCTCTCCTGGTTAATCTAGATTAGGTTAACTGAGGTGAGAAGACCCAAATGTGAGTGACACCACTCCATGGGTTAGGGTCCCAGGCTGAGTAGCGAGCTGCTTGGCTGCAGATGCAATGTGACCATTGTCCCCATATTCTCGCTACCCTGATTTCCTCAGCAAGATGGACACTACCCCCAAACTATGAGGTAACTATACCTTACATTCACTTTGTCAGGCCCCTTGTTCAGTTACTAAGAAAGTAGCTAATATGATAGCATATTTGATAAGGGTGCTTGCCTGGCTTGCACAAACTCCTGGGTGGGTCCCTGTTATCTTATGAACTAGGCATGGTGGTAGACATCCTAGCCACAATGCACAAGTTTGGTTCCCAGCACCCATGTCAGGTGGCTCCTGGCCACCTCTAAGCCCAGCTCCAGGAGATTCCATGTCTGCTTCTGGCCTCCACAGGTACCTACATATACGTGGTACATACAAAATAAAATACATAAAAAGTAAAACAAAGCCTTAAAAAAAATGATCAGGTTATGGAATAACTCAAAGAAAAGTGTGTTATAGAAGGTATTACACACACACACACACACACACACACACACACACACACACACACACACACACACCCTGTCTTTACCCTTCACCTGCCTGAAAGAAAGAAAGAAGCCGGGTGGTGGTGGTGCACGCCTTTAATCCCAGCACTTGGGAGGCAGAGGCAGGCGGTTTTCTGAGTTCGAGGCCAGTCTGGTCTACAGAGTGAGTTCCAGGACAGCCAGGGCTACACAGAGAAACCCTGTCTTGAAAAACCAAAGAGAAATCCCATATTTCCCATATTCTCCATTTCTACTATAATGAGCAAAACTGTTATATCAAGTCCCCACACAATGACAATTACCCAAGCAAGCAGGCATAGATTTTAGAACTGTGGAGTGCTACAATTCCAGATCAGCAAAGAAAAAGGTCAAAAACTTTGTAAATATGGGCTTTTCCACCAGTGCCCCCAATTCTCAAAATAATGAACCTGAGACTAAATTATTTATGAATAAATGCTTGTTTCCTAACTAGCTCCTTAATTAACCCATTTATTCTATTCTGAGTGCCACATGGATGGTGACTCCTCAGTTTCATGCATCCCTCCCTTCAGAGATCACGGTAAATCTTCCCATGCCTGACTCTATTCCAGAGTTCTTCTCTTCCTACCAGGACTCCCACTTCTTATTTCCTGCCTCAATTAATAGGTCATTGGCTTTTTATTGACAGTTGATGCTTCTATACGGCACACAGAGATTCTTTCTACAAAATTTTAATAATATTAATAATTGCTCAAAACATGTCAGATAGCTTTTCTAATTTTTATTATTCTTTTTTTTTTGTATAGAATAGAGTTTATTTAGAGCATGGAGAGGAGAGTTGAAAGGAGTAGAGGCAGAAAAAGGCGGAGAGAAGGATAGAGTAGAGAAGTGGAGGCTGGCTATGGCCACGTGAAGAGAAGGGGGAAGGAAAAGGGAAGAGAGAGGGAGTAAGGGCTGAGAGGCAAGGGAGAGAAGCAGGAGTAAGCAACTTTTTAAATTTGAGTATAGGTGTTTTGACTGCAGAGGCCAGAAGAGGGTGTCAGATTTCCTGGAACTGGAGTTGCAGACAGTTGTGAACCACTACATGTGTGCTGAGAATCAAACTTGGGTCCTCTGGAAGAACAGCCAGTGCTCTTAACCATTGATTGATTATCTCTGCCCTGACTTTCCCCAGTTTTAACCCTTAACTCCTAGTCCATAAAACTGGCTCTCAACCTTTTCTCAAAAAAGTAGAGTGTAACTGAAGACACCCAAGCTGATCTCCAGTCTCCCTTCACACATCTGTATATACATATGAGAACATACACACTACAGGAACATACATACATACATACATACATACATGTTAAGAAAAAAGACAAATAATACTTCTGTACTGGAGCTGATGGTAGGTAGAAACTGTTGGAAACAAAGCCAAGAGCAAGGGAGGATACTAGTTACTGTACAGCAATATGGAGCCTGAGTTATCATAAACTATCTGCTCAAAAGTAGATCAAACCACGAGGATTATTATTATTATTTTTTTATATAATAACATGAAAGGTCGGTTTTTTGCTGGGTGTGGTGGCGCACGCCTTTAATCCCAGCACTTGGGAGGCAGAGGCAGGTGGATTTCTAAGTTTGAGGTCAGCCTGGTCTACAGAGTGAGTTCCAGGACAGCCAGGGTTACACAGAGAAACCCTGTCTCAAAAAAAAAACAAAAAACCAAAAAATAAAACAAAACAAAACAAAAAGAGGAAAGAAAGGTAGGTCGGTTTCTGACCTAGGAGCAAACCTTCCAAATAACTGCATACACAGAATCTTAATGTATGGCTAATGAAGGTTCTTAGATGGGTTCAGGTTCAATAGTATGCCAGTTTTATGCAAACAATGGGCTCTAGCTCCAAAAAAACTTAGGTGATCACAGTAAAGCAAAGTGAAGAAAGCTATCAACAACACACCACAGAGACTCCATTTATTCAAAATCCTCAATTTTCAAAAATAGCCAATAGTTTAGCAGGAGGCTGAGGCATCACAGTCCAGCACCTCCCAGTGTGCTGTTGTCAGGCCCAGCCTTGTGCAGGCAACCACAGAGCAGCTGCTGTGCAGTCGTGACTGAAAATGGTTGGGCCACAGGTGGTACGTTTATAAAAACCATGGTAAGTATTAGCTGATGTGGTTACTCTTCAAATCTCAAGTCAAATCTAACTTTAAATGTGTCATTTTCCATAAAAGCTCATTTTGAGGATAAGTGGAAATTTTGTAAGCTATAAAATTCTTCAAAAAATAACTTTCTGAAATGAATTACAAGACTTTTATGGCAAAAGATAAGCTAATAGGCCCAATAATCTAATAACCCTAGACCCAGCGGTAGAAAGAAAGAACAGATTCCCCCAAAGTTGTCCTCTGACTACCACTCTAGTGCTGAGAATATACATACACAAACAAATGTAACGAAACGTTTAAATATTTATAAATGAGATCATGGGGATTATACTATTATCTAAGAAATAAGGCAACTAACTGTTCTATTCCCATTTCTCTGATGCTGCCTGAAGCAAAATAGTGGGCTTTTAAAAAGATTGTGTGCCTGGTATTTGAGGAGGCCAGAAGAGGGCAATAGATTCCCTGGAACTGGAGTTACAAAGAGTTGTAAACCACTATGTGGGGACTGAGTATCAAACAAGGGACCGCTGGAAAAAGCAACCAGTATTCTTAAACCACTGGGCCATTTCTCCAGGCCCAGATTTAGTGTTTTGTTGTTGTTTTTAACTTACAGATTAAAGACTTGCAGCATTTTTTATTCAAATAATTTAAATTATACTGTATAGGGCCAAGTATATGGGCACATGCCTTTAATCTCAGCTCTTGGGAAGCAGAGAAAGGCAGATCTCGTGAATTCAAGACCAGTCTGGTCTACAAACTAGGTTCCAGGCCAGCCAGGGTTTGGTCTCATTATAATGAGACCTGGTCTCAAAATTAACAAAACCCTTTTTTACATAAAGGAAGGTACATTACAGAAGAGACAAGCATATTTTAATGTATCAAAGCCATGCCATTAGATCCTACTGATGACAACAGAAGCAGACCCTGTCTGGAGAGCAAAGACATAGACACAAGACCCTGGTATCAGATCTCATGACAGAAAACATAATAAACACCAGCCTCTCATCACCCTGTGAGTGCATTCATCCAAGCACTCAGCAAATACGCAAGAGAGAGCTGCCACAGATCAGCTGTTTGAGGAGGTAGCAGCACAGATTGGTAAGAGTGAGTTTGACAATAATACAAAGAAAATAATAATACAAATAACTCTATGACATAAAACTACCAGGCAATAAGGTAATAGAAACAATGAGGGACAGGATTCAACAAGACCTTCTAAGCCTAAGACCTTTGTACTGAACTCTGAGGGAAACAAGGTTTTCAGTAGAGGAGTGGCATCATCAACTCATGTTTGAGTAAGATCCTTCAGGCTGTTTATGTTAAAAACAAATGTAGGGGCTGACGGTTCTCATACAGTAATTTACATAACAGTGACTTATACTGGTAGTGGGTATGGTCACATTTCTATATATTTTGAAGAGAATTCTAGAAGAATTAACGATGACTTGAGTTAGCATATGGAATAGGTATCAATGGACATGGATAAACTGTAGAAGGACCTGAGTTCAACTTGGGTCAAGTTGACTTTAAGATGTCTATTAAACCTCAAGTGGAGACACTAAGAAGGCAGCTGGATAAAAGACTGTAGAGGTCAGGAGAGAGGTGCAGACTAGACACAGTTCAGCAGCTGTGGGTAGAGACAGGACATTTAAAGCTCTACCGTTAGAGTGAGGGATGCCAAGAACTAATCGGGCCTTCCAACATAAGAAAAGCAACCTGCAGGGACTGAGCACAAGCACCTGAGATATAGGAAGAAAGGGACAAAGCGTGATTCCCTGCAAACAGAGCCAAGCTGGCAGAGGCCCACTGTGTCAGATGCCACAGACAGACCAAGGAACAGACAACAGTCACCGGCCACTAGATTTAAACCTATAAAGGTCACCGTGACTCTGACAGGAGCACAGTGGAGGAATGGTAGCAGGAAGGCAAGAAGGGCTGAAGATAACAAGGAAAGGCCATAGTCTCGAAGAAGTGTGCAGTGAGGAGGAAATGGGGTAGTGCAGACAGGGAAGTGTGCAGTGAGGAGGAAATGAGGT
>NW_022196904.1:38531932-38543802 GCF_008632895.1 Mastomys coucha
TGTGCAGTGAGGAGGAAATGGGGTAGTGCAGACAGGGAAGTGTGCAGTGAGGAGGAAATGGGGTAGTGTAGACAGGGAAGTGTATAGTGAGGAGGAAATGGGGTAGTGCAGACAGGGAAGTGTGCAGTGAGGAGGAAATGGGGTAGTGCAGACAGGGAAGTGTGCAGTGAGGAGGAAATGGGGTAGTGCAGACAGGGAAGTGTGCAGTGAGGAGGAAATGGGGTAGTGCAGATAGGGAAGTGTGCAGTGAGGAGGAAATGGGGTAGTGTAGATAGGGAAGTGTGCAGTGAGGAGGAAATGGGGTAGTGTAGATAGGGAAGTGTGCAGTGAGGAGGAAATGAGGTAGTGCAGACAGGGAAGTGGTATAGTGAGGAGAAATGAGGTAGTGCAGACAGGGAAGTGGTATAGTGAGGAGAAATGAGGTAGTGCAGACAGGGAAGTGTATAGTGAGGAGGAAATGGGGTAGTGCAGACAGTGAAGTGTGCAGTGAGGAGGAAATGGAATAGTGCAAACAGGGAAGTTCAGCAGACGCTTTCAAACGCTGTTTTAGGGCATGTTTTTGTGTGCTAACGATAGCAGTCCAGTAGGCAAGAAAGGAAATGGCTGAAATGATAACCCAGTGTGAGTTAGAAGACATAAGCTCCAGTAGAGAAAGTCTTCAGGCAGAAGCAGAGACAGGCCAGAAACAGATGGCCAATGCCATGACTAAAGAGATGTACAAGTCCTCCAGGTCAGACAGCTGGAAAAAGCAAACACCACTGGTGGGCGACACCATCTTACTAACCCTTTCATGCTAAGTCCAAATGTGCTCTCCTACAGTCAGGTCACAAGGCCCTAGGATTTGCTAGTACCCAACCTTACTTTGGGGGCTTTGTCTTTAGAACTATTCCAGTGGCTTCCTGCTTCTGTAAAAGTGATCCTTAGACCCTAGTGACTCAAAACATGTGAGATCCACCAGTAAGAACGTGGCAAACAGGAAAGAGTTAGTGAATTATCAGTCACATTTTTAGACTTCTAAATGGTAAAGGAGAAGGCTCATTCACAGAATGGTAAATCACATCAAGTTTTATATAACAAGACAGTGATCACTATCGTTTTCCAATATGGAAGAATCTTCTAAAATTTTACATGTAAAAATGAAATACATGTTTCACAACAGGAGACCTTGACTTATAAAGAAAAATACAAATGCTTCTACTTACCAACAGTGGTCACAGGAGGCTGGGAAGGGTACTGTGAACTTGTTGTGGCAGGGTATGGGCCAGCAGGTGGGTAAGGACAGCCAGGATAACCACTATAGAAAAGAACACCAAATGTAAAGATGACCCAACACTACAGCGCTATGAGAACTCCACTGAGAGAGTTAAGACTGACATATTGCCAGATAATGAGCGTGAAGTTTTAGAGAAGAAGGTGTTCATTCAAGAAATAGTGTATGGAAATTACACTAGGTTTGAAAATAAACTGTCAAGGCCAAGCATGGCAGTACATGCCTACAATGTGGGAAGGAGGCTCAAGCAAAAGGATGCTTTGAGTATAAGCCAGAGGCTGGAGAGACGGCTCAGTGAGTAAGGGTGCTTGCTGCTCTTGCAAAGGACCCAGGTTCAGTTCCCAGCATCACATGCTGGCTCATAGCCACCAGTAACTCTAACTCCAGGGAATTTACAGAATTCCAAAAGAGGAATCTGACATCCTCTTTTGACCTCTGTGGATACCAGTATGCATGTGGTACACAGAGTTTCATGCATATATATAAAAAAAAACAATCACATACATTAAAAAAGAAAAAGAAAGAAAAGAGAGAGATAGGAGGAAAGAAGGAAAGAAAAAAAAAACAGGCTTGGTGGTGCACAGCTCTGATCCCCACACTCAGGAGGCAGATGTAGAGGATGTCTGTGATTTTGAGGCCAACTACATAGGTCTACATAGAAGACTCTAGGACAGCCACAAGGATTGTCTCACAGAGTATGAGGCCAGTTTGGGCTACAAAGCAAGACTCTATCTCAGAAAACTCAAAACAATCAAAACAACCTATAAAACAAAGCCCAACATGTAGCTCACACCTATAATCCCAGCTGTGGTGAGTTCCAGACCAGCTGGAGAAATGGCTCAGTTGTTCTTGCATAAGACTGAGGTTCTATTTCTAGCACCCACACAATTGTCCAAACTCCAGTTTCTGAGCTTGTAAGGAACCAGGCATGTGGTGCACAGACATATACATGAGAAAAACACTCATACACATAAAGTAAAATAAATATATCTTTAAAAAAAAAAAAAGTGGGGCTAGAGAGATGGCTCAGCTGTTAAAAGCACTGACTGCTCTTCTCAAGGTCCTGAGTTCAAATCCCAGCAACCACATGGTGGCTCACAACTACCCATAATGGATGTGTCTGAAGACAGCTACAGTGTACTTACATATAATAATAAATAAATCTTTAAAATAAAAAAAGTGTGAGCTTCTATATCAGGAAAAAACCAAAGTAGAAAATGGTCAAATGGTCTTGCTTGGCTCTGATTATATAAGGTTACCTTCAGAGAGGCAGAAATTGCTAGAATATTCCTAAGGACAACATGGGTCTTCCTGGTAACCTTAAACATTCACTCTGAAAGCAAATCATTTTTTTTGTTGTTGCTTTTTATGTTTTTGTTTTTCGAAACAGGGTTAGCTCTGTTAGCCCTGGCTGTCCTGGAACTCACTCTGTAGAGCAGGCTGTTCTTGAACTCAGAAATCCACCTGCCTCTGCCTCCCAAGTGCTGGGATTAAAGGCGTGCGCCACCACTGCCCTGCATGAAAGCAAATCTTTAAAAATCTTTTTAAAGATTTATTTGTATTTATTTTATTTATTTATTGAGATAGGGTCTTACTATGAAGTCTTAGCTGGCCTGGAATTTATAAAGAACTACTTGCTTCTGTCTCTGGAGTGCTGATGCCCAGCTATTATTTTTACTTTAAGTGTGTATATATGTGGGTGCTAGTGGAGACAAAAGAGAATGTTGGATCCCTTGTAGCTAGAGTTCCTAACCTGGGGGCTAGAAGTCAAATTCAGGTCCCTTTGGAAAAGCAGAAAGTGCTCTTTAACTAATGAGCCATTTCTCTAACCTTTATAAACTTCTTTTTTTTTTTTTTTCTTCTTTTTTTTCGAGACAGGGTTTCTCTGTGTAGCCCTGGCTGGCCTTGAATTCAGAAATCCACCTGCCTCTGCCTCCCAAGTGCTGGGATTAAAAGTGTATGCCACCACTGCCCGGCTATCAACTTCTTAAAAAGGAAAAAGCAAGAATTTTAAGGCCCCAAACCAATCAAGATTACTGTTATTATAAAGCCTGCCCACAATCACTCCTCTTGTAAATAAAACAAGGCTGAATTTCTCTAGACAACTTATACCTCCCTTTGGAATTATGGGCACATATTGACAAAATCCCACCAATAAGCCAAATATGATATATAATAGCATACCTACATATATGTATATAGGCATGTATATATGTGTGTGTATATACACATACACATGTTTGACTGTCTCCCTCCCTCCCCATACCAAGGCTGAACTAGGACTGTGAGTTTACTCAGTAATATCTATCTCAAAAAACAAACACCAATATACCAACCTCACTGAATTCCAACTAATTTTATTTAATTCTCTAGTTAGCATTATTTTGATTCCAAACATAACTAATAGATTTTCATTACCTGGGGTTGGGAGGGTATCCAGATGGATATGCAGAGATTCCACTTGGCATGCCTGGCATGTAGGAGGCTAAAAATAATTTTTAACATTTGAAAGTCATATGCACAATCCTGAATATAAAGGCTGTAGAGCAATATGAACCACTATCAAATCACTGCAGAATTTCACACCAAGAATCCAATCTCAGCTCAAAACAAAACCAACATCTGGTCTACATTGTTTTTTTAAGGAATAAGTAATTTGAAGTCTTTTAATTCCCAACTCATTAAATGTGAGTAACACTCATGCAAATCACAGGAAGAAATGACTGGCAGGCAGGCCAACTTGGTAAGCTTTACAGCGCCACGGTCACCTGGAACAGGCGAAGGTAATGCTGACCTCATCTGGTCTAAGACTGCTTCTTAGAGGGCAGCCACCGCTGCATCTAAGAAATCTTGGGACATTTAACACCAGATTGACTTAATTGCATAGTTGGTTTTGTTGGCTTGCTTAGAACTTAAGACTCCAAATCACAGTAAGAAATCCTACACAAAACTTACATCCACACTCTTTAGATTGGCTTTAAAAAGCTTGGAAATATTAGGGGAAAAAAGTTAAAAGCAATTAGCCTTCAAGAATGCCTCATTCATTTATAGAAGCCTGTAAGGTCAGTGGTGCCAAAGGCTAACTTTGGCCTAGATGGAAAAGGACTTGCCTTCAGAGTTTACTTTTCTCATTAGATCAATGGTGAATCAACACTTAAGTCAATAGACAGGAACTAGGGATTTGGTGGGGGTAGGGGTAGGGAAGAGGTGGGGAAAATAGAAGAGAAGAAGAGAGGAGAGGAGAGGAGGGGAGAGGATAACAAGAAGAGAAGGAATCCTTGGCCATATGTTGCTTAGAATCCAGTTGGGGTGAATCAAAGTGGCTATGTTCTGTTAATTGTGCTGGTAGGGCAAGCAAAGACTGCTATTTATGGGATTACCCATGAAAAGAGCTAATTTAAATCTAAGAGACAGATCAAGCCTCTTAAGGTTAAGGTTAAAGGTAGATCTAGCAGAGGTATGACAGATGAAGCTTGAAGAAAAAGACATGGAACCTTTCAAGAATAACCTTCTAGTGACAGAATACAAGCAAATGGGAGAAGTAGGCTGGGCTGCTATCAACAATAGACTTGGAAGTCTAACAGATCAGGGTTTACAGCCTTCTTAAGATTTATCAGTAGATACTATAATACTTTTTCCTCAGTATAATGAAGGAAGAAATTCAGTATTTCATTAAAAAACAAAATTAAACAACAACAAAAACTCCCCAAATCTTACAACTCCATTCCACACACATAGACACTTTCCAAGCAGGAAGCACAGTTGACATTGAGTATCTCTTAAACAAAGTGACTCTGCTGTAATGTACTAGCAATACACATGGTCAATATCACTCACTTCTATGCTGGTTTCTCCAATGTATAAAGCACCATCTCTGAGTTATAATTTCCTCATAATCATAAACAATTTTCCTTTTCTTAAATATGTGTCACTTCAGGGCCTGGAGAGATGGCTCCATAGTTAAGAGACAAAACATAGCGAGACATACAGACATACAGACGGACAGACGGACGGACACACACACACACACACACACACACACACACACACACACACAGTTTAAGGGGCTAGAGAAATGGTTCAGTGGTTATAAGCATGTACTGCTTTTGCAGAGGACCTGAGTTCTATTCTTAGCACCCACATTGGACAGCTCACAGCTGACTACAACTCTAGTTACAGGGTATCTGATGCCTCTGGCCTTCTCAGGCACCCGCACTCATGTGCATATACCCACATAGACATACTCATATAACATTAAAATAAATTTTAAAAATGAAGTTTAGATATAATATTGACTTTAATTTTATGTGTCTGAGTAGTCTTGTCTGCAACTACTTTTACACATGCATGCTTGGTACCTGCAGGGTCAGAAGAAGGATCTTCCAGAAGTATAATTATAGATTGTTGTAAGCTGCCATATGGGTCCTCTGCAAGAGCAACAGGTGCTCTTAACTGCTGAGCTGTCTCTCCAGTCCCATAACACTGACTTTTTAATGACTTAACGTCTCACTATGCTGCCCAGACAGACCCTGAACTCCTACGCTCACACAATTCTTTTGGCTAAACCTCCAAAGTCTTTGGAACCATAGGCATACACTATTGCAGTTGTTTTTTATAATTTCTTGTAACATGACTTATCACTTAAAAATTACCCTGAGTTGAGCAATGATTTTTCAACTATTAAATATTTATTCAAATATATATCCAAGATTCTTAGCTATTACTTAGTACATGTATAGGAGGAATCCAGACCATTGTTCACAGTCAGACCTGATGATAATGATGGTTATTATCTAAACGTCTAAAATGTTATTACAATTGGAATGGATAGACAGTACAATGGTCTCTTAGTGATTTACTTAAAACTAGCTCTTCAGTGCTTGAAGAGACAGTGAGTACAAAACTAGACTGCAAAAATGAATAGTGTGAGCTTTACTATACTTTCAAAGGCAATGTGGAAACTAAAAGAAATAGAGAAAGGTTCCCCTTGTCCCAAGTGGTAAATAAGTTATCTCAACAAACAAATGGGGAGATCAGTCTAGGAAATATTTGCCACTTTAAACTCAGAACACTCAGTCAAAACAATCACTAACATCCTTAACACAGGAAGCAAGAGTCCTAACAAGCTTATGCTGGGTAGGGAGGTAGGGGGTTGGAGGTGAGGAGTGAATGGGTCACTTTTACATTCTCATTCTACTCAAGAATCAAGATAGTCTTCATGAAAATAGATTTAAAATAAGAGAATGACTTTAGAAAGAAGGAAATAAAGCTCACATAACTGGTTTCAAAGAGAAGTTTGTCAGAATGACAACTTAAAACACAATAAAAACAGTACAAAGCAAAAACGTCAAAACAAGTAAGTACAACCAACTTCCAATTATCCAGGATGATTCTGAAGTATCAGCAAGAATCATTCAGATAAATAGATCAGGATGGAGCTATCCCAGAGGTGGACCAGTACTGTCCACTTGCTCTCACCCTTCTGACAAGGTAGTCACAAATTGGCTGTACCAATGAGAAGCAGCCAAGAGCTAGATGTCCAATTGTGTATACCCAGAATAGCTCAAGGGAGTGAGCTAGCTGACTGTAATTAATTCGCTACAACATTGATCCTGAATCACAGAGAGCGCTCAGGCTACCTTTTAAAATTACATCTGCTTTCCAGGTGGTCAAATAAGGCTCTTCCATGGCATGCATAATTTAAAACTTCTAGCTCTATTTGGCATCTTCTCTTCCATTCTAGAATCCAGAACATCCACACTTTGATTTTCTACCCACAGATGGAAGCCCAAATGCCAGTCTTTGGTAGGAACCTGTACATGCAGATGTGGGGCCTCAGAATACTTCCCAAAACTCCACTAACTTGACAAGCTAAAAAATAAAGTGAAGTTATTTTAAGAGTTTTGCAAGGCTTTGTTTTGTTTCTGCCAATTTTAAAGTCAGATCTCAATGTACTTACTATTTGGTGGCCCTGTTGCTGTGTATGGTGGGTAGGATGCAGAAACAGTAGGCCGGGAGAACACTGGAGGCTCCTCTCCAAATATCACAATCATGATCTGAATAAGCTCCAGCAACTCTGACCGTGGCTAAAAAGGGGAGGAAACCCAAGAAATTATGTCACTTATAATTAGTTCTCAGCAAAATAGAAGTGTTTAGCATTATTGTTGTTAGTTTTCAACTCTCTGACAATCTTCTTTACTCTCTCAGCTTTTTATTATCTATATGCATGAGCACATAAGCCAGTGTGTGTGCAGAGGTCAGAAACAACTCTGCAACCAGTTCTCTCTTTCCATCCTTACTTGAGTTCCAGGAATCGAACTCATATCACCAGGCTTGTGTGGCCTGTGCCCTTACCCAGGAAGCCATGTGGCTGGCCCAGCTATTTTCCTGAACACACCAATTTTCAAATGGGATCATAGGTTACATGAAAGCATGGAAACACGCCTGAATCTTCTTTACCTATACATAGCTCTCTTTTTTGATGTAGTGATACTTTACATACTGGGTATCACTTGTAAAGAAGTACAGAGCAGGCACAAGCCTTCCACTAACAAGAACTAGTGAACAATAAAAGGGACTGGGCCCAGTTAAAGCTAGGCTCTTACAAGTTCATTCTATCTCTGATTTCTCTCTCAAAATAAATGTGGTTAATTCTGGTTGTCAACTTGACAACTAAGAAGGAAGACCCTCCCTGAGTGAGCAAACCCTTCCTATCTCAGCCCAGACACAAAGAGGTCAGAGGGCAGCACTCTGTTGCTCTGTCCTGCCCATCTTTTGAGTGCATTTATGTATCTAGCCCTCTGCCAGCACTGCTGCTGCTATCTCCTCTGACACTGGACACCAACCTTTTCTGGCTTTCTTGTGTGGACTGACAACTACTGGACCTCTAGGCTTCCTCCAGGCATTTAACACAGGACGAGACTGCTGAGGCCCCACCCTTAGGGGCTGAGAAGCTACTGTGCTCCACCACTGTCTACTCAACCCAACAAGCATATCAATCTAATAAGTCTCTTTCGGGGCTGGAGAGGTGGCTCAGCAGTTAAGAGCACAGGCTACTTTTGCAGAGGAACCTTTTGTTGCTTTCAGTTCCCAGGACCTACATGGTGACTAACAACTGCCTGCAACACTAGTTGCAGGCGATCTGATGCCATCTTCTGGCTTCCACAGACACCAGGCATACATGTAGTGTGTATACACATTTAGGTAAAACATTCATACACACACACACACACACACACAAAATCTTTAAAAACAAAACAAAACCTTCTTTTGTAACATATTCACTGTATTGATTCTGTTCCTCCAGAGAACATCAATACAATATAGGCTTCTGATTGTGGTATAAATGCTGTTCTGCCAGTAACACTATCAGAGGCTGAAACAAAAGTTCCCAACTTTTACCCTTGACAGTAATGGTTTGAAGAATAAGATTTGAGTTCACAAACATATCCCATCAGTGTACCCATTTTAAAAAGTAAGAGTCTACCACTGAACTTTGTCTAAGTTTATATTCAAGTAAATAAAGTAGGGAATGAGCACTATGGATTCTTTTACAGAACCTTTCAGCTAGATAATATTACAGCTCATGTCTATCATTTTAGTACTTGGGAGTCTAAGGGAGAATTGATCTCTACAAATTTGAGCTCAGCACAATTTGAGGTAGACACCTAAACAAACAAACAAACAAACAAACTCACCAAAATGAACAAGGGAGTAAACGAGAGCCCCAGTTCAGTGACTAGTCCACCATCTGAACTTACTTACTTTGCAATGTTCCTTGAGTGTAAACTGAAGAGAGAAGCTAGTAAGCAGAGCATACAAGCAATCACTTAATAGAACCAAATAATACTTACGTGTTTCCAGTCATGTAGATACGGTAGGTAGATTTTCCCATTTGCATCCACATGCTTTCCTGTTTTAATAGTCATTGAACTAGTAGGCTTAACAAAACAGATAGGGGGGTTATATGGGTATGTGTCCAGCAGCCACAGGCATATTGGAATATTATATATATTACCTGAGAGAGAAGAAGAAACCTTAATTACTCTACTTCTATTATTTTTCAGGAGTGTAACACACAAGGCTGAGAGCAACACACACCACCATGATTGCCACTAGGGCTATTTTTAAAGCCCTTCTTGGAGCTTTGGCACGTAAGCCACCCCAGAAAGTAAAAGTGATGACTGCTTGCTGTGGTCAACATTCTTTTGGTTCGTCCAATTTAATGTTTGCTTAGTCTCAGCAAAAACATGTTTCACTTAAAGAAATTAGATACTAATGACTTCTGATTTCTTTTTCTCAGCCCCCAAACACATCTACAATGTGTAACTCTTTTTTTTTTTTGTTTGTTTGTTTTGTTTTTCGAGTCAGGGTTTCTCTGTGTAGCCCTGGCTGTCCTGGAACTCACTCTGGAGACCAGGTTGGCCTCGAACTCAGAAATCCATCTGCCTCTACCTCCCAAGTGCTGGGATTAAAGGTGTGCACCACCACCACCCGGCCTCCCTATGTTTTTAAAAACAAGAATCCCCCACAGTAATTTGGATTCATATTCTAAGAGTCACAAAGAATGGCTGAGGGAAAAGGGTGCTTACTTTAGATGAAATCAGTATTTATGTACACTTCCACAACCTGCATCCCTTAACAGAGCACACTCCCCAGGACACAACCGTGGAGTTAGTAATTAAACTTCAGTTCAACACAGATGCTCTCGGTTAACTGCTTTTTTTCCAGGACCATGTTAGGCATAAGTGTCATGATCTCTGTGATCTTTCCATGTGTCCTATTCTTCTTTTTTATCTTAACTGCACAACAATCACAGAACTGTAGTGTAATGTCTCCTCCTCCCACCCCCCCAGGTCTATAGCAGTGGTTCACAACCTGTGGGTTGTGACTCCTTTGAAGGTCACGTATCAGATATTCTGCTTTTCAGATATTTATATTACAATTCAAAACAGTAGCAAAATTTGTTATGAAGTAGGATAATTTTATGGTTGGGGGTCACCACAACACGAGGACTATATTAAAAGGTTGCAGCTTTAGGAAGGTTGAGAACTACTGCTCTACACACTTGTTTCAAGCTGATGGTGATATTCTGGGGCCTGTTACAGGACTAGGTCACTAGGGAAGGACCTCTGAAGGTTGTACTGGCCCCTGGTCCTAGCCCCTCTCTCTGGCAGCATGTCCTAGCTAGCCACAAGGAATAATAAACATAACCGTTCCAAAGCAGAATAGGTTTAAGAAACTGAGCACTTGCTTATCACTGAGTACAGCAGAATTAACTGGTTAAGAAAGACTAGTCATCCAAATCAGTATCATTACCAATATGATAACCATAAATAACAGGTGCCCTTTATTGTCTGTTTAGTACACATCAGGCTAGTGGCAAGCCTTTCTATGTGTCACTTCCATGAACTGTCAGTACCCAATCTATGCATTATTACTTTAGATCACACAGCAGAGAGTCAAACCTAATTCTGTCTGTAAGGCACCATCTCACCACTGCACAGTACAGCTTCCCATGGCTGGAAAGGTATGAGAGAGGCTGAACTAGCAGACACATAAGATCCAATACAGTGCTATGATTCCAGGAAACATTAAGTTCCAGCTGACTTGTGAGGCACTTGCGTACTGCTATAGCTTGACAGAGGAATTAAAAACGACAACTGTGTGAGGTGCTGCTGCCAAATAAAGTCAAATTAGGACTGAAGTTAAAAATCTGTTGTCAAGAAGGCCATTAGAAAGTACACTTTGGCCGGGCAGTGGTGGCGAACGCCTTTAATCCCAGCACTTGGGAGGCAGAGGCAGGTGGATCTCTGAGTTCGAGGCCAGCCTGATCTACAGAGTGAGTTCCAGGACAGCCAGGGCTACACAGAGAAATCCTGTCTTAAAAAACACCAAAAAAACCACCACCACCAAAAAAAAAGTACACTTTGCACTTTTAACTTTTTGTTAGTATGTTCTTGCCTGCAGATACATATACCACAAACACACAAATATATTATTTACCTCGATAACGCACTGGGATTGTACCAGTGAGGTTCACCAGTTCCCTGGAACTGCCATCATTAAAAACTGAAAGGAAAAAAGACAAAGACTTAACCACAAGCTTTTTTGTACACACCACCAGGTAACTATGGGATGAAGCTAACTTTTAAGCCCATTTAAAAATCACCTTGAACCTTTCATCTCAGCACTGAGAGGCAGAGGCAAGCAGACCTCTGAGTTTGAGGCCAGCCTGGTCTATACAGTGAGTTCCAGGATAGCTAGGTTTACACAGAGAAACACCGTCTCAAAAAAAAGAAAACCCCAAAAACCCAAAAAAACCAACTAAGTAAATACAATGAAAATCACTCTGAAACTTCCGGCCATGTATGCCTGAAATGGATACCAATGATTAAGCAAAAAATATATTCCTAATAAAGTTGTTTTTAACACATTTAAGAATAAATATATTGCCAGACGGTGGTGGTGCACGCCTTTAATCCCAATACTTGGGAGGCAGAGGCAGGCTGACTTCTGAGTTCGAGGCCAGCCTGGTCTAAAAAGTGAGCTCCAGGACAGCCAGGGCTACACAGAGAAACCCTGTCTTGAAAAACCAGAA
>NW_022196904.1:38543863-38557919 GCF_008632895.1 Mastomys coucha
AAAAAAAAAGAATAAATATATCAGTAAAAAAAAAAACCAAAAAAAAAAACTCCATCAAACTTTGAGTATAGTTCATTGGAATACTTCTTTAGAATCAAGACTCTGGGCTTGATCCTTAGTACCACTAAAAAGGAGGGAGAAGTCATTATTAAATGATGTCATACTAAAAGCTAACTTCCCATCATTTCATTTTAGAAACACCCATTGACTGCAGCCTGGGATGTGGCCAAGCTGGTGGTGGAGCGCTTGCCTAGATGCCTGAAGCCTTGGGTTCCATCCTGAGCATGGTGACACATGTCTATAGCCCTAGCACTTAGAAGGTGAAAACAGGAGAAATGGAAGTCCAAGTCCATCCTAATCTACATACAGATCCTCACTGTCATTCTCCATCCCAAGGTGACATCAAACCACATTACTGAAAACAGAAATGTCTCCACAGTTAAATATAGGCACCTTCTCTTTCAACATGTATTTGTTACTTTATGTGTACAAGTGTGCTCTGCTTGCAGGTATGTAAGTGGACCATGTATGCATGTACTCATGGAGGGTAGAAGAGGGCATCATATGCCCTGGAACATCTTTCCAGCCACAGATGTTATTTCTTAAGTTACAATTTTGTCTCAGTATAAAGAAAAATCGGCACCTAAAACTAAAGACCATTATTAAATATTACCTTCCAGATTTACAAAATGAAAGGACCAGTTAACCCCCAGTAGTCTTGTGATGTGTTCCTGAGCATAGAGATGCTATGGGGGAAGGAGGAGCTGAGTATCCGGAGCTAAGAACCTAGGCAAGTCAACATGGCATTCCCCTCAGCTAAGAAATTCTGCTGCAATGAAACTTAGTTTTAAAAATTTGTCTTAGCCAGGCAGTGGTGGTACATGTCTTTAATTCCAGCACTTGGGAGGCAGAGGCAGGTGGATCCCTGTGAGTTCAAGGCCAGCCTAGTCTACATACTGAGTTCCAGGACATCCAGGGCTATAGAGAGATATTGTCTTGAAAAACTAACCAACCAACCAATCAATCAATCAATCAAACAAAAACACCAAAGTAAATACAACCCCTCCAAACCACAAACTCTCTTATAGAGATGATAGTGGAGGGAGACAGACACAGACATTCAGACAGATAGATAGAGACAGGCAGACAGACTGACTGACTTGACTATATTTATTGCCCAGGCTGGCGTAGACCTCTAGGGTTCAAGTAATCCTCCTATTCCAGCTTCTTGAGTAGCTGAGATCTCAGGTTCATGATTCCAGGATATGCATTTAATTTTGTTTAATCTGTAACTGTTAAAACGTAAACACAGAATTTTGCCTTTTAACCTACCCCCTCAGCTGATTTTAGCAACCTTCTTCACAACTCTGTTAAATGGCCTGGCAAGATGGCTCACTGGGTAAGGGCACTTGCTGTAGAGCCAGATGACCTGAGTTCAGTCCCTATAACTGACAGGATGAAAGGAGAACAGATTCCTGTGGGAGGTTGATCTCTGACCTGCATATGCCTGCCGCAGCATGCGTTCATATTCCCCCTCCCCGACCCCTCTCCCAGTATTTGGAAAGAAAGACTTTGGAAAATGACAAACTAAATTATCTTTAAAATTCCTCCTATGGGCTAGATATGCAGCATGCATGAAGACGCTGGGACTGACCCCCCAGTACAGAAGAACAAATATCCCCAAGCCTAACTCTTTGTACTAATGTATCAAAGCGGTGCTTTTTAAGACTTGAAAGTACTCAACAGATGTTTTTTTCAGACTTATACTCTCCTGTTTCCTGACACCTCCGTTAGGTGGGAACTCAATCCTTCAGTTGGAAATCCAACAAACTGAAAAGGAAATCATGAAAAGTGTAATCATACATACACACAAGGAATAAACTCAATCACAGTGACAGATCTTTTTGTCATATAAACTTACCATATGAATCCAATACAGGTTTGAGATCTTTGTACATAGCGATGACATTAACAGTTTGACGGACGGTTAGATCTCTGTATTTGTACTGAAAAGCAAAAGTTACAAAGTTTAATTGAAACCAATGTGCACCATTTTACTGCTGGATTTTTTTCCTTCCTTCTTCGTCTGTTTGAGACAGGGTTTCTCTGTGTAGCCCTGGCTGTCCTCAAACTCACAGAGATCCACCATGCCTACCTCCCAAGAGCTGGGATTAAAAGTGAACTACCACCACCAGGCTGGAAAATAGTGTTTTCTTAAAATACTATTTTCTCTGTTGCAGTCTTCTCGAACCTTCTACTCATCATTAACATTAAAGTCTAAGGGGACCTCGGGTTTGCCTTTCTGAACCTCAGTGAATCCTTGCTGAAGCTGCTCACCACTATTTTAGTGCTTTTCTTCAAGTTAAAAGATCCCATCAAAACAGTTCAGTGGTTAAGAGCACTAGCTATCCTTCCAGAGGGCCCAGGATGGCTTCCCAGCACTTGCATGGGCATAACAGTCTGAAACTCCAGTCCCAGGGGAGCCAATACCCTCTTCTGGCTTCTGCAGGTACCAAGCAAGTATAAGGTAGGTAGGTACATGGACATACATGCAGGCATTAAGAAAAAAAAAGTTTCCATCCAACAATTATTTTTATTGCCTAATCTGACAACAAAACTAACAATCTTCTGCCTCAAGCCCCGAGAAGCTGGGGAATTACAGGCTATTCAAACACTACGCTGTATCTTTCTCTTTTTAAACAAAATCTTTCCTGTGTTTCACTCATTCTCCCACTGCAGCATTCACTGTCAACTTGCAACAAATCACTGACAGTATTGTTTCTCACCCCTACTACTCTCTCCTCTACTTTAGAATTAGCACCTGGTTTAGGCATATCTGGTAGGAGCTAACTGATCACAATACACTGATGCCCTATCCATGCAAAGCTCTTAATTGACTTGTCTTAAAAAGCGGAAAAGCAGTCAGCTGCTGGAGGTATGACCCAGAGGTAGAGCATTCACTTTGCTCGTACACAATCCTATGTTCAATTCTGTTAATACAAGGGAAACAAAAACATAAATAAAAAGCAATCGGCTATCCCAAGAGACTCTAATAACAAGGCGGAAAGCAAGGCATCAGTATGGAACAGTTCTTTATTGCTAAATTATGTTAATCATATGAAGAGCCCATTTTAACCTAGTTTATAGCTGATAATGACAACCTCATCTCTATTTTAACCTTCACTGCAAACCTGTTCATCTGACCTATCAAAGGCTTCATAATCAGTAACTGGCTGATCACTTCATTCTCTTGGTATATTTTAACACATATGATCCTTTGAATTCGTTTTGGGATCTAAAAGTTACGGTATTTAAGATTTTCTGTTCTTTTCCTTCTCTCTAGCAAGTTCATTGCAGAGATGAACATGCTTCTTCACTGGGAAGAAATCCCTATGGTGTCAGCAATCAGTGTTTAATGTCTAGAACAATCTTCTTCCAGCCTACTACAATTCTGGATATTGTACTGTGGAGACAGTGAGATGTGATCAGATTTGGATATGTTTGAATGGCTAGCTTGTAGGATTTTCTGTGATGGGAAAAGAGGTCTTAAGCGTAGTTTCTAGAATTTTTGCCTCAGCAACAGAAAGGGTCCACATATATTTTATACTTACCCCTTCATCAAAACTGCTTATCAAAGTCATTAATGCCTGCTAAATGGTGTGACATACTGTCTTCATTTTATTTGTAAGTGATATTTGATCAAGTTGATTTCTTCCTCTTAAAAGGTGTTCATGGATTGCTAAGTTGGTTTAGCAGGTAAAGGCCTGAAAATCTGAATTCAATTCCCAAGATTCACATGGTAGAAAGAATGAACTCCTGTAAATTATACTCTGATCTCCATATGCTCACTGTTGCATGTGCAAGCATGCTTGTGTGCCATGTGCATGCAAACACACACACACAAATGGATGAATATTAATAAAAAAATAAAAAAACAATCTACATTTTCTTAAGTCTCAAAGTTTGACTTCCTTCTCATCTTTTTTGTTCTTTCTCTTCTATAATCAATTATTTTTGAGCCACAGGACTAACTCCTTTCTCTTCATCACCCAATCTCCCTTCTTTAGTGTTCTCTCTTATATTTTTAAATATGTTAAATAAAACTTCCACATAACAGATTTCCACATAGGACTGGCAAGATGGCTCAGTAAGTAACAGAGCTTGCTGGCCAAGCTTATAACCCAAGTTTGATTCCCTGGAACCCACATGGCAGGAGAGAACTTAATTCAGCGACTTGCCTTGGCATGTGTGCATCAATACACACGTGTACATCTTTCTAAAACACTTTCAGAACCTCTTCCATAAATTGCAGACATGTAGTGCCTTCTTTCTGCAGCTTCTGTGATTCACGGTTAGCCTCAATCCTAAAATAGTTAAGAGACAGTAGCCATGGCCTTGTGCTACTGGCTGTGGGCCTCAATGAGGGCCACAAGGTGATAAAGAATGTCAGCAAGGAAGCCTCACCAAGCACATGCACAGCAGGTTCATACGGGACATGATCTGGGAGGTATGCAGCTTTGTACCCAATCAACAGTGTGCCATGGAGCTGCTCAAATTCATCAAGAAGATGGGAAGGCATATCCGAGAAAAGAGGAAGGAGGAGCTGAGCTATGTTCAGGCAGTCATGAGGAAGGAACACTTCCCCTCTCCTTCACCAATAAAGATTTGTGTCACAAAACAAAACACCAGGGAATTTTAGAAATAAACAACTCATATACATTAAGTTTCACTACTCATCCCCCAAGCCCCCAAGACAGGGTTTCTCTGTGTAGCCCTGGCTGTCCTGGAACTCATTCTGTAGACCAGGCTGTCCTCAAACTCAGAAATCTGTCTGCCTCTGCCTCCCAAGTGCTGGGATTAAAGGCGTGCACCACCACTGCCTGGCATTCCTCTTGAATTTGAGGCCCATTGAGTAAAGTAGTTCCTTGAACACAAGCACTAACAGTCACTAACAGGCGGGGTAGCCTATATAGTTGTGGATATGCTGGACAAAGAGATGACTCATTTCCTGGGCAGGACAGTATGACTGAGATTTCATCAAGATGTCATGCTACTTAGAAATGCAGTTTAGCTGGCCAGTGGTGGCACACACCTTTAATCCCAGCATGTGGGAGGCAAAGACAGGTGGATTTCTGAGTTCGAGGTCAGCATGGTCTACAGAGTGAGTTCTAGGACAGCCAGGGCTACACAGAGAAACCCTGTCTTGAAAAACAAAACAAAAACAAAACAAACAAAAAATCAAGTTCAAGAGGAGTAATGGCAGAAATAGTATTAGTATACTCTTTTATAGTTTTTCTATCTTGTTACATTATTATTAACCTCTTACTGAAAGTAACTTGTGGCTGGAGAGATGGCTCAGGGCACCAACTGCTCTTCCAGGGGTCCTAAATTTAAATCCTGTAACCACATGGTGGCTCACAACCATCTGTAATGAGATCTGACCCTGACACCCTCTTCTGGTGTGTCTGAAGACAGTTACAGTGTACTTACATAAAAAAAAGTAACTAGTAAGTTAAATTTTCTCACAGAGAGGCATGCATAGAAAAAAACACAATACAAATATGGTTTAATATATCTGTTTTGTCTTGGAATGTATTCCCTATGGGTAAGGGAAAAGGGAGTACTTTGTATCCATTTACCAGTTTGACAGTGTCTCTAATGAACATTAAACTGATCAGAAACAAAACTTTTCATCACCCTCCCAGTTTTATTCTTCCCACATCTTTTTTTTTTTTTTCTAGATGGGGTTTCTCGGTGTAGCCTTGGCTGTCCTGGACTCACTCTGTAGCCCAGGCTGGCCTTGAACTCAGAAATCCACCTGCCTCTGCCTCCCAAGTGCTGAGATTAAAGTGTGGGAATAGCCGGTGCGCCACCACCGCCCAGCTATTCTTCCCACATCTTAACTCTAGCTGCTGCTCAGGTACCAAACCTTTAAGTTGTCCCTGAGCATCTCCCTCTCAATCCACAACAAATCTTGTTCAGCATTACCTTCAAAATATATCTAGAATCTTGGGCTGAAGAGATGGCTTAGTGGCTAAGGGCATTTGTTACTCTTGCAAATTCAGTTCCCAAGACTCACAGTTCTGGCAGACTCTGAATTGCCTATAACTCCAGCTCCAGGAGATCCAACACCCTCTTCTGGCTTCTGTGGGCACCCACATGTATATGCCCATACACAGAGAAGTACACTTAAAAATAAATTTTTTTTTAAAAGAATGTATGTACACATGTCTCCAGAATCTTGACTTCTACCTCCATAACTATAACGATGGTCTAAGTCAGCTGCAGCAGTGGTTGTCTCTACTTCCACTCTTAAACCCTAGTCTCACTAGAGTACCTAGAGTACCTCTGTTTCAACTGGGCTAGGCCCTATAGATCATGGCTTTAATCTCACTAGAGGCAGAGTAAGGTGGCTCTCTCTTAGAAGTCAGCATGGTCTAGGTAGTGAGAACCTCAAAAATAAAACAAAACAAAACACACCAAAAAAACCAAAAACCAAAACCAAAACGAAGGAAGGGGGAAGCTAAAGAGATGACCTGGTGGTCAGGGACACATACTGCTCTTGCTTAGACAGTTCACAAATAGATCCAGAGAGATATAATGCCCTGGCCTCTGTGTGTATCTGACTCATGTGCACATATCCATACACTTGTTTTTGTTTTTTTGAGGTGTGATTTTGGCAACAGAATCTCACTGTGTAGATTTGGCTGGCCTGGACCTCAATATGCAGACCTGGACAGTCCTCAAACTCACAGAGATCTGTTATTAAAGATGTATGCCACTACATCTGTCTCCATAAACACAATTGAAAAAACAAAAACTTAATTGCTTCCTAGCATAATCCAATCCAATTCCAAAATCCTTACACTGGCCTACAAGGCCCTTCAAAACCTCCCACATCACTGAAGCTCACTATCAAACAGCACTACTTCCTGCCTGCTCAGCTAGCCATGCTACAGCCTTTGGCTGATGGACCTCTGCTTCCAGCCTTTGCACTTGTTTCCCTTCTTCCTAGAAATGTTCTGACTGCAGTCTGTTCCAGAGCTCACTTCCTTATATGCCGAGGTTCTGGTCAAATGGACTTATCACAGAGCACCCCGCCTCTTTTTTTTTTTTTTTTTGAGACAGGGTTTCTCTGTGTAGCCCTGGCTGTCCTGGAACTCACTTTGTAGTCGAGGCTGGCCTCAAACTCAGAAATCTGCCTGCCTCTGCCTCCCAAGTGCTGGGATTAAAGGTGTGCGCCACCACTGCCCAGCACAAAGCCCTCCCCTTACAATAGAAAACCACAACCTTACCACTGTCACTACCATCACCATTTCTTCCTGTTTTACTTTCCTCAAAAGTTGTTACCAATTTTCCAATGTTATTACCAAGATTTTGATAGTGGCTTCTATGTAATTACACTCAGAAGTACAAGTTTTAGTCTAATTGTTTACACTATCATAGCCCTACAATTTATGATACAATAGAGCTTTGTTTTTTTGAGACAAGATCTCATTATGAAGACCAAGCTGGCTTTAAACTCAGAGATATGCCTACCTTTGCCTCTCAAACAATAAAAGTGTATGACATTTCAAACTCAATGAACAACTTTTGTTATGACCACTTTCTTTTCCCCAGTTAGTAGTGACTCATCTTCTATTGTAAAATATTGTATGTAAAAAACAAAAGGTTACTAGTATGAACAAAATAGTTATTTGCATAAAGAAAGATTGACTAACTGTAGAAATATACTTAATTGATAAAAATCACAACCAAAAATGGTGCTAAAAAAGTCTTTTTATGATGGGAGCTAAGATGATGTTCAAAGGAGAAAAATGATCTGTAACAATGTTAAAACACCAAAACTGTCTCTCTGCATGAGCCAGAATGTCTTGTTAAGGGCAGAGATCCTCAATCATATGAAGTTAATGGGCTACATCCTCTAAAAGCTTAATTGATGCTTTGAAAAACAAATGATTTGAAGATAAACATTACTAAATAGAACTTTACCTGGATCACTTAGAGTCCCCCGACCCCCTCTGTCATTACAGATAACTACAGGAAAACAAAAAACAAATAAGGAAGCCTAAAGGATTAAATGGTTAGACACCAAGAGACAAGAGGTTTGGTCTTCAAGGACTCGGGGAATGACTTTACTAAAAAAGACCTAATTTTACAAAGATTAAAAAAAGAAAAAAGAAAGAAAAGAAAATTTTTATGTTTGTTTTGAAACTCGGTCTTACTGTGTATCCCTGGGTGGTCTGGAACTCACAATCTGTCCCAATCTGTCCGTCAACTGCCTACAGAGAGCTGGGATTAAAGGCCTTTTCACCACACCCAGCTTATTCGTGTTTCCTTGTAAATCGGAAACTTCTTAAACTTACGATCTCTATTATTACTTTGATAAGAGTATCAAAGCCAATGACTAAGGGAGTTGGGGCTCAACTACGTTACATAAATTTCATTCCAATTAAATCTGGTAAATTACATTCTGGAGTCAGGTGCCCAGTATTAAGTACTAAGTAGCTAATGTGCAAAATATCCAAAAAGCCTTTTAAAAAGTGAGAGAAAAAAAAACAAAATCCACAACTCGTCAAGCAGTAAGAAATTTTAGGTTCGTCCGGGCGGTGGTGGCGCAGGCCTTTAATCCCAGCACTTGGGAGGCAGAGGCAGGCGGATTTCTGAGGTCAGCCTGGTCTACAGAGTGAGTTCCAGGACAGCTAGGGTTACACAGAGAAACCCTGTCAAAAATAAATAAATAAACAAATTTTAAGTTCAACTCAAAGTAAATAAGCAAACAACTGCGTTAATCGCAGTTAATGCAAGCAATGGAACGCAACTGCAGAGTTCTCTAGAGGGGAAAGGCTGGCACTCTAGATTTTCTGGCTGCTCTACTTCAGCGAACCAATTGCACCAACAGTTTCCGAGCTCCAGTGGGGTGTGCTGGAATGGGCCGGGGAGAGGCGCGCGGGGACTGGCTCTGAGCAGGGCCAGGCTCTGGCCGGCTGGGACCGTAAGCAGCGCCGGGCGGACAGCAGCGGCCGCGCCAGGCACGACCCCGCTTTTGTTTATGGTGGCGAAGGCGGGAAGGGCCGCTCCGCCGAGGGAAGGCGGCCTAGCCCAGCCCGCGGGGCCGCCCAGTTGGGCGCGGGCTCACCTTGGACATCATCTTCTTCAGCTGACTCTCTGACACCGCCATGGCGCGCTCCTCCGTCCCCACAGGCAGAGGGTAGGCGCCACGGGGCCGCCCCAGGCCGCCAGACAATCGCCGCCGCCGCCCCGCCCCTGCGAAGCAGGAAGCCGGCGCGCCGTGCTTCCGCTTCCCGCGCGTCACTTCCGGGGGCGCTGTCCTGCGGTGCGAAGCCGGGCGTGAGGTCGGGTCGCTTCCACAGGTACCCGTGGTGCAGATGTTGGCAAGCCTTTCTCGGCCCCTGAGAAATCCCGGCCTGCTAACGAGCCTTGCCACCCACTGCGGCTCGGAAGGTCCTGGGCTCGCGTCACTCACGGAATTAGCTCGTGGACATTCTAGACCCAAGAGTTGCTTTTAGGTGACTACGCCCCCGAGGCACCTCTGATTATCACATCCGTTTCTGTCACCGTCAGTTTAAACGCTCGAAAGCCCTTCCTGTTATGTTCGCAAGGGCAAAGATTTCTTCCCTTTAGGAAGTCATGCGGTAACTTCCTTCTCAGGATACTTTCCCCTAACAATTCCTGTGTGTCCACATAAAGATTACACAGGTCGCAGTCTGCCTTGCTTGAGGGCCGGCTTATTTTCAGATTATAAAGAACTTTCCCCTTCGAATTTCTGGGCCGCCTCTGCAGTGTTAACCCCAAAGATGCAACGAGAAAGACCGTGGACCCAAATCATCATAGCCAAATTAATTAAAGCAAGCAATTAGTTAAAACAAGCTTTTAAATTTGTGTACAGGAAGTCAGCATTGGACATAGGCAAGAAAATGGGTCTTATAGCTTGCAGGTAAATAGGCAGAGTTACAGGAACAGAACTTAACAAAATGGCCATAACACATCTTGTGAAACAAAGACATGGTTGCATGGGGGTCTTAACTAGGTAGTCAATGACAAAGTGGTCAGGCAGGTAGTTATAACAACAGGTGGTCATAATAACCTTTTGAAACAAAGGCTGAAGTTAAGGTTACAGGTGAGGCATAGCCCAGTCCTTGAGAAACAGATTTAATCATAAACAGGAATGATGCTAGTGGCTTTCAAGCCTAAAATGGAGGCAGGCTGGCCTCATCACCAGCCCTATTTTCAGATCTTAATCGCCTTGTAGAATACAAGAGATGATATTGTCTCCGTTGAGTTTCTATTTTCAATAAAACCTCGTTTTTGTTTTTGTTTTGTCTTTTTCTCCAGAGATGGGTTTCTCTGTATAGCCCTGGCTGTCCTGGAACTCACTCTGCAGACCAGGCTGGCCTCGAACTCAGGAATCCACCTGCCTCTGCCTCCCAAGTGCTGGGATTAAAGGTGTGTGCCACCACTGCCTGGCCAATAAAAGCTTGTTAAAGAGGTTGAAGGGATAGCTCAGTAGTAAAGAGTTCTTGTTGCTCTTGCAGAGGGTTAGGGTTAGGTTCCCAGTTACAGGGAATCTGATAGCCTCCATGGGCACCAGGCATGCAGGTGGAACACATGCATCCAATGCAGGCAAAACACTCATGCTCATAAAATAATCTTTAAAATTAAAAAAGTGACATATTAACCATTGATTCTTATTACATTTTATAAATACAGTCATCCGAAGAATAAAGCCTAGTATAGGCAGTAGTGGAAGAGGATACATCTAGATGATCTTAGTATATAATCAATTCCTAAATTCAAGGTCATGGACGGCCCAAGGGAAAGTGCATGGCAGGTGTCATCGTACTCTATCTCAAAAGGTAACATCAGCCTTGAGTAACTTTAGCTCCAGTCAGACTTGAAGTACACTACTACCCACTGTTTCAGGTTGTTTAAACTCATGCCTTGGCCCTGGGGAGACAGATGGCTTAAGTGGTTAAAGGCACTTGTTCTGAGAGTCAGAGTTCATGCAGACTTCACAGGCCATTCCCACCCATGACTAACATCTTCAAGAGGGGTGAAGAAGGATCTCTGGGGCTTGCTGACTTCCAGCCTCACAAAGAGGTGAGCCCCAGGTTCAGGAGGAGACTGTACTTCAAGAAATAGGACTTTTAGCTGGGTGGTGGTGGCACACACCTTTAATCCCAGCACTTGGGAGACAGAGGCAGGTGGATTTCTGAGTTTGAGGCCAGCCTGGTCTACAGAGTGAGTTCTAGGACAGCCAGGGCTGCACAGAGAAACCCTGTCTTGAAAAAACAAAACAAAACAAAACAAAAAAATAGGAGTGTTGTGGAGTCCTCTTAAATTCAATATAGCTCAAATGCTAGGTCAATGCAGATGACAAAAACATATTTTTTTATTTTTATTTATTTATTTATTTTGGTCAGGGCAGCATAACAGATTTGGGAGCTGAAGTATGACCCTGAAGGGACATTGTACAGCATATTTAAAGGATGGAACCATAAAGCAAGGGGTAGTAGGGTGGGCTATAGCATTGTCCAATCATATTTTGACATAATGGATTGAGCAAGGGAGTTTCCATCAATTAGGATAGAAGTTGGTCCCTGGGCCTGGGAACATGAACTTAGTTTGACCCTGTCAGAAAGATGGAGAAGTTGTCCTGGAGATGTCTGACTCAGACCACTGTTTCCTTACAGCAGAAGCTGTTCGGCTGTTGAGAAATCCTCAGCTTCCCTAGGGCCTGGGACCTCGACTTTAGTTTCTCTGTGATTAAATGGAGTCTGAAAATGAAGTGGTATTCCTTACAATAAGTTTCTTTTGTTTGTTCCCAACAGGATGAGTGATGGAGGACACTGAATGCCTTATGTCTCACACGATGTCTTTTAAAATACTGAAAAGCACTCAATTTAAACTGTTCTTGAAGCTACAGTGTACTTAGTTCTTTTAACTAGAGCATCTATACAAGTAGTTAAAGTTCCTTTAACCAGAGTTTCTATGAATTGGAGGAGTACTATGTAATATACTGCTTAGAAGCTTTCTAATCAGGTATGACCATCTTTTTTTTTTTTTTTCTTTTTTTCTTTTTTGGTTATTTTCGAGACAGGGTATCTCTGTATAACCCTGGCTGTCCTGGAACTCACTCTGTAGACCAGGCTGGCCTCGAACTTAGAAATCCACCTGCCTCTGCCTTCCAAGTGCTGGGATTAAAGGCATGTGCCACCACTGCCTGGCTTCAGGTATGACCATCTTAATTTAGAAATTAAGTCCTTGGAAGGCTAAAGAAAAAGAATCTTGTTTGAAAAGTCTCATGTGTGTGTATATGTATATGTTATATATATATATATATATATATATATATATATATATATATATATATACATACACACACACACACATATATACAATTAGAAACAACTAAACCAGTTGGTGATAGCACATGCCTTTAATCCCAGCATTCAGGAGGCAGTGGCAGGCAGATCAAGCAGAACTTTGAGTTTGAGGCCAGCCTGGTCTATAGAGTGAGTTCCAGGATAGCCAGGGCTACACAGAGAAACCCTGTGTCAAAAAAACCAAACTAAACCAATTTTTTTTTCTTTTAGAAATAACTGATAAATGCCATTTTCTTCATCTTATACTTAAGTTACTTAAACGAATAATGGATGTGGTTGTTCAGAAAATACTATGAAATCCTTCTTTAATCTAAATGTATCTTCTTTCACTTAATCAGACAGCATATAGTCCTGTTAAAATAAAAGTTTATTTCATTCATTATTTTTGATATTTAAGGAAACAATGTAAATTGGAAAATAAAAAATATACTTTATAGTATCAAAAAGCATTTTAATCCAAGACCCAATAAAAATCTTGAGATATTGCATGCTCTGGGAAAAACAAGTTTCCCCCTCACATAGCAAGAAGGAGAAGCAATGTTTTATTAACAGTACTTTTTTAAACAAGGAAATAAATCTTTTACTAGTTTTCACAAAAGCCTGCATTTCAGAATATACAAGACGAAAACAGTCAGGATTTATAACTTTATATATTATTGAACCTTATCATATGGTAGGTTATCACCTCATTGGAATGAACACTAAATCTGATCCCGTCCTTGTATTTCAGATGAGAAATATACAAACACCGTACATTTCCACTTGGTTTGGAGACTGATACAGTATTTAGGTTAATCAAGTCAACATCATCCAAACCAATAAAAGATTAGGAAAAAAATGAAAGTTACCACATAGAAGCCTGGTAACTGTTAAATAATTAAATCAAAATAAGGTGGTTGTGATGGCACCACCTGACTTAGGAGGAACTTACAATTGTTACTTAACTCAAGGAAGTGTATGACTTCTGTACTGTGACCAGAAGGTGAGGTCAAACTAACAAAATACTTGGCTAACAATGAGTATTTAATAAATATCTATATATTATTGACATTTCTTTTTATAACATAGTTCTTGGTAGCTCATTGTTCTAACATTCTGTAGTTGGTTTATTGTTCAAGAGAGTTTTAGAATTAGATTATAGAAACAGCATTGGGGAGGAACTTGCCTAGAATGCATCAGACCCTGGATTATATCCCCACAACCAAAATAAGACTTGTTGCTAGGCATGGTAGCCAGTACCCAGCACTTGGGAAGCAGAGGCAGGCGGATTTCTTGAGTTGGAAGCCAGCCTGGTCTACAGAGTTCCAGGACAGCCAGGGCTATACAGAGAAACCCTGTTTTAAAAAAAACAAAAGCAAACAAACAAACAAAACAAAAAAGAAAAAAAAACAAACCAAACAAACAAATAAATGAAGATAAAGGAATTCTAACTTAGGAATTACTGAGTTCCTAATTAGTTATCACCTATTATAGCAAATACTAGAAAAACACATAAGAAACACCTACTTCAACTTTCCTATTTCATACAAAAGGCCAGTAAATGCAATACCAAAATTATTTACAAAGAACTAATGCTTATCTTCTCAAGTACCTCAAGTTTTTGTGGTTCTGGGACCAAATCCAGGGCTCTGTGCATACCAGGCAACCAT
>NW_022196904.1:38561378-38564186 GCF_008632895.1 Mastomys coucha
AGGTCAGCCACTGACAGTCCAACAGACCAAGATCTCTGACCTTTTACCTTCAACAGTTCCATGGCTCTAGATTATGAGAGAGAGAGGGAAAAAGAGAGAGAGAGAGAGAGAGAGAGAGAGAGATCAGAATTTTTTTTCCCTTCGTTTTTTGAGACAGGGTTTCTCTGTGTAGCCCTGGTTGTCCTGGAACTCACTCTGTAGACCAGGCTGGCCCCGAACTCAGAAATCCACCTACCTCTGCCTCCCAAGTGCTGGGATTAAAGGCATGCACCACCACTGCCTGGCAATATCAGAAAAATTTAAAAGGCTTGCAGATAATATATTATTTAAGCTTTTCCTAAAATATGAGATCCACAGTTCACAGAGAAAACACAAATATCCCCACAGCACAAAAAGATGTTCACCATTTTGAATATGTAAGTATTAATTAAACAGTATCAGCTGGGTATGGTGGCTTATCATGCCTATAATCCCAGTTCTTGAAAGGCAAAGGAAAATGAACCTCTGTGAGTTCCAGCCTAGCCAGGACTAACTGTCTTGCAAAAACAACTAAACAAAAAGCCATAATAAGTATCAGTTCAGGGTATCAACACTATCAAGGTTAAAAGGGACCGATAACCGGTTCTGGAGACTGTATGAGGACACAGCCTGCTCAGAGGATAAAGTAATGTCAGGGAAAACCAGCAGCCCTTATCTAGAAACCCTTTTCTCACATATGGTCAGCAAGCTCAAGTGTGCAAACACACACATATGAGCATGTTTGCTGTATTTAAGAAAAACAACATAGCACTTATGAGAATAAGGTTGGGACTGAAGCCATGGCTAAGAGGTTAAAAGTGGGTGCTGCCTTTTTAGAAGACTGAGTTCAGTTCCCAGCACTCATGTCAGGAGGCTCACAGCTGCCATTAACTCCAGCTCCAGGGGAGCTGACACTGTCTTTTAGCACACATGCACACACATACGTACACTTACATACAGATCACAGAAAGGAAGGAGCTGTGTTCAGGCCATTTATTGCTTCACCATCACTGACAACACTTTCCTCGAGTCTGGAGTGGTAGCAGAGAGTGGGTTTTTACATCTTCAGCTCCTGAGTTTTAGAGTGTGAGGGAACGTGATCTGATTACATAATACTTATGGTTATGGCATTAGTGGGTTCCTCTGCTTTGTTTCCTTTGGGTGGTGCTGGAGATTAAACTCAGAGCCATGGGTATGCTAAAAGACTAAACTCCCACATACATACATACATACATACATACATACATACACATACATACATACACATACATACATACACATACATACATACATACATACATACATACATACATACATAGTAGAAAACCCTCATACACATAAAATAAAAGTAAGTGCTAAAAAAGAAGGCAGACGTATATGTACAACACAGAAAGCTATTACATTTATGATTAATCAAAGTGCAGGATGGTACAGATTGTGTAATCTGTTAAAAACGAACAGTGTTTGTACATGTGGGGATGTGGACGTTAAGTTGGCTGTTTCTAGAAGGGGATTATCTCAGCTTTTTGCTCTCTATAAATAGCTGTGGTATTTGAAATTCAAGTAGGCATACTTTTTTTGTTTTAACAAAAGGTAGGGGCTGGAGAGATGGCTCAACAGTTAAGAGCCCTGACTGCTCTTCCAGAGGACCTGAGCTCAATACTCAGCAACCACATGGAGGCTCACAACCACTTGTAATGAGATCCGATGTCCTCTTCTGATGTATCTGAAGACAGCTACAGTGTAATCATATACGTTAAATAAATGAATAAATAAATAATTCTTTTTAAAAAGTATGTAAATTAAAACCGTTTAAATTTATTCCATTTGAAAATGATAGGGAGCACAATTCAGTAGTAAAACACATACTTCATTAGCACACCCTGAGTCTAACCCCAGCATCATCAAAAAGACAACACACTAGCAAAAAACGATAACAAAGCCGGGGAACCTGACATGCAGTGTTTAACCTGATGAAAACCTCACACCCTCTTCTTTCTACCTGACATGTGTACTAAAACCCAGAAGATTTAAACATCTGGGCTTTACTACTGTGCCAGACTTGAGAGCATTATCTGTGATGGTGAAATAGCAAATGGGCTGAAAATAACCTGAGTTTGAGTCTCACGTGCACGGCAAACCTCGGAGGCTTCCACAAAAAGTGCCCGTGGCCCTTTGACGAGATATGGAAAACTTTACTCTTAGACTGATCTCCAGATGTGTTCAGCATGCTTAGTCTAGATCCATTTCTAGGTAGTAAGAGAAGTCCTCTTTACACTAACTTGATGGTAGATGTAAAGGAAGCAGACCACTGCCTCACATGTCTGGACAAGCTTGCGAGCTCTCCTGGAAGTCCAGGACTGCTGGCACTGCTCCTTGTACTTCCTGTTAGGTGGTCCTGATTACAGAAGCCTGCCAAGAAGCTGCTGTGTAAATAGCTGCTCTGTCAGCTAGGAAGCACATGAGTTTTAGCTAGATCTTCTCAACCCTGCACTGTTACCTTCTGGATAGCTGTGCCTGAAAGCTGGGACTCAGTACTCCATCTTGGCCACTCCATGAGCACACTAGAATTAAAAAAAAGAAATAGTTACACTTCACCAGTGATTTTTCTTAAGACTAACATGTGACAATATGGCCGGGAGTGGTGGGTTAAACTTTTAATCATAGCCATCAGGAGGCAAAAACAGGAAGATAGATCTCCTTGAGTTTGAGGTTTCGGTGATCTACATAATAAATTCCAGGACTGCTAAGGCTACACAATGAGACCATGTCTAGTAAAAAAAAAGGGGG
>NW_022196904.1:38564196-38568602 GCF_008632895.1 Mastomys coucha
GAGGGGAGGAAGGAAGGAAGGAAGGAAGGAAAGAAAGAAGGAAGGAAGGAAGGAAGCAAGCAAGCAAGCAACAACTGGCTTTTTGAGGTCCAGGGACCTAATCTTTTTATAGTTTTTTCACCCTTCTAAGAACAGTTACTTTCCCACTGATAACACTGTACTTTCCGTGTTGGGACAAGAAAGCTTTTAAACCTACATCTCCTAAAACTGTGAACCCTAAAGCCTACTTGTGGCTTCCTTACCTGTTCTCACTCATCAGCACATGTCTGTACAAAGGTCGCTTTACTGTTCATGTAGGAAGAGCTGCTTCCTCAAAGGGCTGCAGACAACAGGCTTTCAAATGGTATGAGCACATGACATCTATTCTGCTGGTAAGCACACTGACTAATCTGAAGAATAACTCGGTAACCTATGGGATGGAATTTCTACAGCTGCAAGAGAAGCAACACCTTCTAGATTACCCACATCCGCTAGCCACAGTGTTTATAAGAAATCAAAAACTCTAACTCGGCACGAACCAGCTACGGTTTTTAAAGCATGATGGGACCTAAAGTCTTCTTTCTGCATATACCATGCATGAACTTTGCCAAGGCAGTGCTGCATCAGAAGCACCCACACACTGGATATTTGTGCCCCTTTTTAATAGTGACTTAAACTGCAACACTCATCTCGAAAAACCAAAAAAAACAAAAAACAAAACAAAAAACAAAACAAAATAAAACTGCAACACTTGAGACCATCCCATCCTAGTATTCGTCTATATAAACACATTTTTATATAAGTTAGTTTTAGGGTAGGCAAAGCAAGAATAGTATCTTATGTCTAAGATTCACATACTCTAAACATAGATCATTTAGTGACTGACAGGATCAGGACACCTCCCTTCTTCAGGATGACTGGCTGACTGCATGGTACCTTGTGGTAGGGCCACTCATTCCTCTTTTGTGTCCTTTCCAGTATATTCTCTATTCTGGTGCTGAGGACACAGAAGCTAATGCACAATCAACCCCACATACCATTCAAGCTTGTACTTCTTGAAAAAGAGAAAAGGACTAGTAATAGTTAAGGCGAAAACCATGGGAAAGTTTCAAGCTTTTTTATAATGCTGGGACTGAACCTAGGGCCTTACTCATTCTGGGGAAGTGCTCCACCACCATACTCAACACCCTGTTGAGTATATGTCTCCACCTCCAAAACAAACAGCAAAAAACCACAACCCTTTTATGCAAGCAAAAAGAGCACAAACCCAAGAACTGTTATATAAAAAATACAAATGTATAGAAAAGGCTAAAAAATGTTCTATTAATTATTTTTGCTGGGGTTTTTTTGTTTGTTTGCTTGTTTTTGAGACGGTCTCACTGTATATTACTGGCTTGTCTGGAACTACTTTTATAGACCAGGCTGGCCTTGGACTCCCAAGATCCTCCTGTCTCTCCTTCCTGAGTACTGGGATGAAAGGTATATACCACCATGCCAAGCCCAAGAAAATTTTAAGATGTTCTACTTAGAAGGGTTATATAAAAATTACTGGGGCTGGAGAGTGGTTTAGCAGGAGCACTGACTGCTCTTACAAAGGTCCTGTGTTCAGTTCCCAGCAACCACATAGTGGCTCACAACCATCTGAAATAGGATCTGATGCCCTCTTCTGGGGTGTTTAAAAACAGCTACAGTGTACTCATATAAATAATAAATCTTTAAAAAAATTACTTATTTAAGGTTTCTGTTATACTATTAATATATTAACAATAATTAAAAACTGGGACATGGACAACATTTGCTCACTGAAATACAGTATTATAGACCTTGAAAGGATGAATAAAAATAGCAAGGTAGAAATAAAAAAGATTCACAAAGGAGATAAAATAATCAGAAAATGATGAACACTGCTGCTACTATGTACACAGTTAAGACAGGACAGATGGACAAGGAGGAATCTCAGATTCTTTTTTGTACTTAATTTTGCTTTTTAGTTTTGTTTTTTTAAAGAATTATTTACTTATTTTATTTAGATAAATACCCCTCAAGTTGTCTTCACGCACACCAGAAGAGGGCATTGGATCCTATTACAGATGGTTGTGAGCCACCGTGTGGTTGCTGGGAATTGAACTCATGACCTCTGGAGCGGTCAGTGCTCTTAACCTCTGAGCCATCTCTCCAGTCCAGTTTTTAGATTTACTTACTTCATGAGTGTGTTGCCTACATCTATGTATATGCATACATACAGTGCCCAAGGAGGCCAGAAAAGAGTACCAGAGCCCCTGAAACTGGAGTTCCAGGCAGTTGTGAGCTACCATGTACTGCCAAGAATCAAACCTGAGCCCTCTACAAGAGCAACAAGTCTCTAGTCCTATGGATCTTTCCTCTAGATAAGCCTTGAGTCATAACCTAAAAGAGAAAATGTTTAGAGTGTTCACATCTACCTGTAATGGCGTAAAGTAGGTTGGGATGCCCTTAACTATGTAACTTTCTGTTTTACTGCCCAGCACTTTACATTCCTAATGTAGAGCCATCTTTGCTTAAGACATACAAAACAGTGTACTCAACTGTCTTTATCTTCTGTTCCAATCCTCAAAAACAGGCCCAAGAATTTTCATGAAAAAATGCTCATTGGGGACAGGGATTATAGCTTAGTTTGCAGAGTGCTGGCTTAGCATGCATGAAGCCCTGGATTTAACCCTCAGCACTGGATAATTATAACAGAGTGTGGTGACACACACCTGCAATCCCAGCATTTGGGGAGAGGGGGGAAGGAGGATCAGAAGGTCAAAGGTCATTTTCACCCATAAAGCATGTTTAATGTTACCCTGGATATATGAGACCCTGTCTGATAAAAATGAATAAAATAAAAATACTGCCTTTAGAATTACTTTTTTCTATTATATATAACACCAAACTTTACCAAAAGAGATAACACACTCTGAGATCTAGCCCTCAAACTGCTAAAATACTACTGCAGTAATCTTTGCTTTATATATGATTTCAATAGAACACTTAAAAAATAGTAGCTCTTAAGCAAATGTTCTGCTAATCATCTAGTTTGATGCAGAATAAGTGATTGGTTTTGGTCACAACAAAGTGGTGTCAGGATCATTTGTTCAATCCAAAATGGACAAAGCATTCCGGGCTGAAGGAGATGACTGTCATGTGAAACACAGGCATGTAAATAGCATGGTGATGATGATACGACAGACATGAGGGTAATATGGTGTGATAATGCTTATAACACATGCACGAACTTACCTAATCTTGAGTGCTTTCTGGAGGTAAGCAGGAACTAGCTAAGTGAATGGGTGGTCGTAAAAAGGTAGCAGCAGATGCAATGAAGAGTGCATGAGTCACTGCAAGCGACCATCTGGCTAATGCGAACACCTGGCAGAACACCTGGCAGAATGGCGGCTGAAGCTGAGGAAGGAAGCAGGAAAGAGAGCCGAAAGGTCGCATTTGCCCTAGGACTCCTCCCTATGCTGTGACTACCATTTATCTCTGAAGAACTTGAAGAGGAGGATTTTACTTAGACACTTCTACTCTTACAACTGTTTTCAAGACCTAACATTACTTTGTTTCAAACTGTTTCACGTTTCCTTTTGCTAATTCATACTGATCACCATCTTGAAGATCTTAGAATAACAACTCACTGTTTATTCTGTCCCATTGCCTACAAGAAGGAGCAAATCTTAGCATCAATTTAGAGCTGCTCTCATTGGACATACCACCCTCAGCTCTCACCCATCCTCACTAGCTCTGTGCTTCCTCTTCTATACATTTAGAAAACCAGGGCTCAGCAGAGGGTACTTTGGTCCCAGCACCCAGGAGGCAGAGGAAGGTGGATCTTTGAGTTTGAGGCCAGCCTGGTGTATACAGTGAGTTTCAGGACAGCCAGGGCTACACGGAAAAACCCTGTTTCAAAAAAACCAAAACAGAAGCAAAATAAAACAAACAAAAAATGAAACAGAAAAGAAAAGAAACCTGAGGCTGGAAAATAGCTTAGTGCTTAAGAGCACTGGTTGCTCTTCCAGAGAACCTGGGTTCAATTCCCGGCACCCACACAAAAGCTCACAACTGTCTATAACTCCAGTTCCATGAGATCCAACACCCTCATACAGATATACATGTAGGGAAAATACCAATGCACATAAAATGAAAATAAATAAATTTTTAAAAGAAAATTCTTTCTTCCCAGGGTACTTATAAAATTTAAGTGAGATACCTGTCTGAAAAATACTTCATAAAGATGATAATCATTAAAAATCAATTTTTCACATTATATTGTCACTTGTGTAAAAATTTACTAGTTGGTATCTAACATGTAGCCAGCAGAGGGAGCCTCTGATTCATTTCTGCCTTTAGGGACAGGCAATGAAACCCAGCTCTGTGTGTGTGTGTGTGTGTGTGTGTGTGTGTGTGTG
>NW_022196904.1:38568690-38588506 GCF_008632895.1 Mastomys coucha
GACAGGCAATGAAACCCAGCTCTGTGTGTGTGTGTGTGTGTGTGTGTGTGTGTGTGTGTGTGTGTCTTGCTGTGAAGCAAGCAGAGTACAAAGGTTAGAGCCAGGGGTGTAGCTCTGTGGTTAGAGGTTGCCTAGTGAACACAAGGCTCCCTGGGTTGGATCCTAGCACAGTAAAAGACAAAACAAGAAGCCATCTGTGCTTTCCTAGACAATAAGCAGGATGGCCTGGCAAGTCCAGTGGTGCTCATGGTGCTCCTGACTCACAAGGGCTTGCTCCATTAGGTTTCAAATATATGTCAAATATTACATCAACGGACTTAAGTAATCCCAGTTTGCATTCTCCTAGATCCTTCTGCTTCTGCTTCCCTGCTGAGAACTCAAGTCAAAAGTACCATGTCTGGTCCCGATGGTTTCACTGCCTCTTGGGAGCAAATGACATGCCTCTTTCTGCCTGGTTCTGTTTCCCATTCCTGGAATGTTTTCACCACTATTTCCTTCTTCCAATGTCTAGTTCAGTGACGGCCTTTACCATCACTTGGGTTACTATAGCAACAGTATTCTCTTTTTCCTATCGATTTCTACCCACCTTGAATGCATGTGTTAGTACCAAAATAATAGTTAATCAAATAGTATCCTATATTTGATATTTTAGACATTTAGCAAAGGCTCTAAAACACTGGTTCTCAACCTTTCTAGTGCTGGGGATCCTTTAATATAGTTCTCATGTTGTTGCAACCATAAAATTATTTTGTTGCTACTACCTAACAGTAATTTTGCTATTGTTCTGAATTATAATGTAAGTATTTGATATGCAGGATATTTGCTTTGTTATCCCCCAAAGGGTCATGAACCACAGGTTGAGAATGGCTGCTCTAAAATACAGCAGAGACTGCGTTCTGCACCTTTCACATTACACAGGCATCTCGAATGACAATGTGAAATACGGAAGGAGTAAAGGAAGACATCTCAAATACAGAAAGCTTTCTTCTGGGAAAAGAAATGGGGTTTGGTTTTGCTTCTATACAGGGAGCTGAAGGGATGGTTTTGTGATAGGGAGGTAGCAAGCAGCTTGTTTAAAAAGGCCATAGACTGAAAATTCTTTCAGAAAAAACAAACAGGAGACATGTGTTTAGGAAGTGGGACTTAGCTTAGCAAAGCAAACAGAGTTGGATGTGGAAAGAACAGTGGGGAGTTTTCAATACTTTATGTATGTTTAAATGGAAAAGTAAAACTTTTAAATCTAGACTCTAAAATTCAACTAAAAATTGAAAACCTGACTAAGGGGTCTTGTTTTAAACTTAAAAAACTAAAAAACAAAGAAACAAAAAGAACCCCCTCCAAAAACCCAAATGTATGAGTATGACAGGAGCTGGAATTTGTAGCTCAGTGATAGCACACCTAACACACTTGAGGCCCTGGGTTTAATCCCAGCAACATAGACACAGACACACACACACAGACACACGCACACACACACACACAGTGAATGACCCTCACGTAGGCTCTCACTAAGCTTCACAAGTCTAAGGTCCCCACACAGACCTAAACGTCATGACTTCAGAGTTAGCAGCATAATTAATGATGATGCACTTACCTTTGTTTTCTCCCTGTTCACCAACAACCCACACTTCTTTGCCTGAAGTCTGTGTCTTCAAAACACTTGTGATAATGTACTGTAACCTCTGTGAATCCAGATTGCAGCCAATCCCAACCACTCTAGTCGCAGGAAATGTGCTCAGCTTCCATGTCACATAGCTCATGATTTCCACTAAATGTTACACACAAAGTGATATGTTTCTTAATATCTTCATAACACCAGAGACTTAGATATCTTACACATAAATATCACTGTATGATTCTCTTGGAGGTTTTAATTATCACTAAAGGAGGTATGGATGGCTAACAACGTGGTGGAAAATAATACCACGTTTCATGAAAAGCTATGAGTTGCAACCTATGTAATATCAGTTATAAGGACTAACTGTATGTACTGTTCATTTTAAGAACAATCTTACTGAATATCCATTTATACACTACAGTGATTTGGATTTTGTTTTGTTTTGCTTTGTTTTTTTTAAATCAGCAAAGGCAATTATATTGATGATCTGGACCATCATTTGAATTTAAAATAAAGTTTTTTACCTGGTTGAGAGGCAACAAGCAAGACAGCATGTTGACTATAATGTCCCAGAGCTGGAACCAGAGCTCTGAACATGTCCACATTACTTTGTACTGCATGCAGGTAGGATTCAGAACCACCCAAAGAGTTGGCTGTGAAGATCACCACCTTGGAATGAGCAGAGGCAGACAAATCTAATGAACAAAAAGAAACAGTCTGAGTTCAAGACAGTCTAAACTAATGCCAGTATAAGAGAAAACGTTTCTCTATTCTATGAACAAAGAATATAGGCATACACACCCCTATATAGCTATCATTCAGAATGCTTAGGGCTAACAGCATGTATCCCATGGCCAACCATGGTGGTATACAGCTGTGATCCAGCACTTGAGAGGTTGAAGCAGAATGGCTCCAAGTTTGGGGCCAGCCTGGGATACAGAACAAAATAGGCAGGAAATTAGAAGGAGCCAGCGCTAATACACAAAGACTAAGTTTTCTTAGTTCACAATTCTTAAAAGGGAAATGAGTAATATAGGCAAGATGAACCAAGAGGCACTGGCTTCTGTACTGTGAGCTTGGGAGCCACAGCATTCTTTGAAAGGAACTGTATACAATGTGGAAGAATGGAGGAGAACTGAAATGAACAAAGAAGTCAAGTGGCTTGTGCAAGTCAGCAGAGGGGCTGCAAGTCAGGCCCAGGCAGTCTGTTTTCAGATCCTAATCTATTAATCCCACCTGGAAAACTGAAAACTGATACCTGGAGAGGTTGACAAGCATGGACAGGGCATCAGAAATCAATGACCAGTTTAATTTAAAACACTACACCTTGGCTTGGTGGTGGCTCACACCTTTAATCCTAGCACTTGGGAGGCAGAGGCAGGCAGATTTCTGAGTTCCAGGACAGCCTGGTCTACAGAGTGAGTTCCAGGACAGCCAGGGCTATACAGAGAAACCCTGTCTTGAAAAAACCAAAAACATTACACCTTGGCTTCAACTTGCCTTGCCAGAATCCTCCTCTGGCTTCCTTCCTCTGCCTTGAATGATAAAAATGTCCTTACCCTCACAGGTAATTCAGAGTCCCTGCTTGGTGGTAAGTACTAAGATTCTGTTCTTTCAATTAGTCAGTTATTCCACCAGTTATCAATGGCTGATGAGATGCAAGGAAAAACCAGTCTCCTTAGGTCCTAAATGGCCTCACTTTCTCTAAGGTTGGGTTCCAAAGAGTCTCTCCTACAGGGATCGGAAGAGTTAAGAGGTCCCTTAAGAACTCAGGACTGGGAACAACAGGAACAGAATATCCAGCTCCCTAAGGAACCTCTACCTGGCCATTAAAGGACCATTAAAGCCACTACAGTTCTCTCTCAGATGAGGAAAATGAGCTAATGTCTCTTCTAGGGATCTGAGTGCTTACTGAACTGCGACATGCTATTTTTAGAACAGACAGGCAAGTACTCTTCTGACCACCATCAGTACATTCTAGTATATGAGACTTCAAGTATTATTTGGAAACAGTCAAGGAATACAGGAAATCTAGGGAATGACCAAAGATGTCCACATCACTATGCTGCGTATAAGTTGGTCTTATCTATAAACTGGTAGAGATGTTTTAGGAAATAATTTTGTTCAATGATCTGTTTTTATTATTTTGACTTTTAAAATGTATTTTTAATCTAGGCGTGGTGGCATACAGCTTTAATCCCAGAGGCAGAGGTGGGCAAGGCCAATCTGATCTACAGAGTGAGTTCCAGGACAGCCAGGGCTACACAGAGAAAACTATGTCAAATACACACATGCACACACACACGCGTACACACAGACACACACACACACAGACACACTCACACAGACACACAGACACACTCACACACACATACACACACACACGCACACACACACACATGCACAGGCACACACACACTCACACACACACACT
The DNA here is from genome assembly GCF_008632895.1 of Mastomys coucha. Taxonomy (NCBI): domain Eukaryota; kingdom Metazoa; phylum Chordata; class Mammalia; order Rodentia; family Muridae; genus Mastomys; species Mastomys coucha. Next base: position 38,572,743 of record NW_022196904.1, read on the forward strand.
CACACACACACTCTCACACACACACGCACAGGCACACACACACAGACACACTCTCACAGACACACTCTCACAGACACACTCACACAGACACACACACACACACTCACATACACACACACTCACATACACACACACACACATGCACAGGCACACACACACTCACACACACACACTCACACACAGCCAGAGAAATGCTTATTTGGAGATGTAAATCTGAGAAAACAAATAAGTACTTTTGGCCAATTGGAGTGATTCTGAATGCTATATGCTCATTTGACTACAGCTAACATAATTAGTTATAACTGGTATAAGACTTTGGATAGATAACTGATTTTTTTTTCCATTTTCAAATTGACTTTTATTTGAAATTATTCTTCTTCACATGTATTTTAGGATCCTATATAATAACTCATATAACCAATGTCCTAATACCAAAATTTCTAACAGCAAGTTATATAACTGTTCTAAATAATAAATAAAGGTTGTCCTTCAGGGATTAAGGGAATACTTAAGTTTCTGTAAATTTAACATAAAAATCATACTTTAAATTTATAAGAGTTAACATGTAAATTCAAATACAAAATGTCTTATAGGAATTACAAGCTTTTAATTCCTAAAAGGTGACTTAATTTTTAGGTTCAAAAGAAATGTCCCCCATTTTTTTCCTAGAGCTTCAAACTTCCAACACTCAACTATTCAACTGCTCCATGCCACTCCAGACAAACCTGACATGACTGACCTACTTAAAGTGTTATTTATCTTCCACCAAAGAAGATTAAAAAGCATAACCACAGATTTCTAATGTCTACTACAAATATCCATCAGAAGAAACTTTCAAAAGATGGTTTCTGTCCTCATAGTTAGAAGTTAACCCTCTGTAAAGGCAAAGAAGAACCACAGAGCATAACATGGCGCTCCCTTTTACTCAAGATGTTCACCTACTGACAAGACAATCACACAGAGTATAGCAAAGGGTGGAAACAGCCACACAACTGGCCCGCTTACATTAAATAAACCAGTTTCGTTTTGTTTTGTTTTGTTTTTTAAAGGACTAGGAAGCATGGAAGCTTAGAAATCCAAAATCAAAGAGAAAGCAAAGTCCTTGGGCGCAATCACTCCAGTACCAAGAGCATCTTGGACTATAGGGACGGGTCTTGATCGTGACCTGAAGCGACTGTAGTAAGGAGAGGGCAACCTTCTTCTGTACCGGTAATCATAATCTTCCTATCTGTCAGAGCCTCGATCATATCCTCTACTATAGTAAGGATCTTGTCATCTACCACTGCCACCGCACCTGCTGCCACCCCCTCCTCCACCACCTCTGCCTCCACCACTGCTATGAGTTGATCTGCCCATGTAAATGCCTGCTGTAGGTGTGTGCACTCTCTTGGTGATAGAATAATCCACACGAATTCTTCTACCATCCAGCTCCATCCCATTCACTCTTTCCATAGCCTCCTTAGAGTCATCTAACCTCTCAAAATACACAAAAGCAAATCCATGTGACCTCCCAGTTCGCTGATCATAAACTACATTAACACCACTCAGAGGTCCATATCGAGAAAACACTTCATGAAGATTTCTCTCTGTTGCATACAAACTGAGGCCAAATACTCCCAGTCAAGTGTTAGGATCTGAGTGTGCCCTGTTGCCAGTATGTCTTCTGTGATTAGACATTGGAGAGTGACTCCAATACTGCTGCCTATACTTGGGTATATAGGATCTACTCTGAGATAGTCTCCTATGAGAGTGCGACCTAGATTGATTGTAGCGTCTATGAGAATGCCTCTTTGACCTTGACCTGGATTTTGATCTTGATCGAGAATGGGATTTAGAATATTTGGAAACCCTTGATGGACTAGGAGATCCTGACCTGCTCTCTGATTTTACATGAGCAAGAGTTCCTGTTGGAGATTTTGACTGAGAGCAAGATTCTCTGCTCTCGAAGTTGTTCTCCTCTACATCACTCAAGTCGGCTAGGCACTCATAAGAACTAAATAGGGGATATGTCTCTGCTTGAGGGCTGACGGCCTAGTCAACTCGCTGTATGAACTGTGGGGAGGAAGGCGATGGCTACAACAAATGGTGCGTTCCACTCCCACTAGCTTGCACGTTCAGGCAAAATCCAACTGATTTATTTCAATGTCTTTGTTTTGCAACATGTTAAAAAAAAATTGGAACAGATGACCTTCGTGATACTTTTCAGCTTTAGAATTCTAGGTCCTGAGAAACTGCTCAGTGAATAAAGGCTCGCGGCCCTAAACTTGACAACCTGAGTTTGCCAGGCAGTGGTAGTGCACACCTTTAATCCCAGCACTTGGGAGGCAGAGGCAGGCAGATTTCTGAGTTCGAGGCCAGCCTGGTCTACAGAGTGAGTTCCAGGACAGCCAGGGCTATACAGAGAAACCCTGTCTGGAAAAACAAAACAGAAACAAAAAACAAAAGACAACCTGAGTTTGATGCTCCAGGACCCACGAGGTATAAGGAGAGAACCAACTCTTGAAGGTACACACAAGCTATGGCACATGTGTGCCCCCTAGCCAAGGTAAGTAAAAATATAATTTAAAAAACTGGACCTAATTTCCAATTCCACAAACAAACAAACAAACAAACAACCTAAGACCTAACTACTAGAATACTATAGACTACTATGACCATCTTTAAATTGAATAATCAAACCTTTGCTGATCTCTACATTAGGCAGGTTGAAGATATCAAGGTCCATCGTCTGTTGGTTAGTCCCATCTGAGAGGTCTAAAAGGAGCAGCTTGTCTGCAATGCCCTGTGAGGAAAGATTAGAACAAGAACAACAGTTCACCGACACAGCTAGCTACTCAGTATTAAGCTCATGAGAAAGGCTGAAGGCCTCCTGAACTACTTAAGAATGCTATTATGTGAGTGATACTGAAGACTAGGATCTAACAAGGCTCACTCAGGAGCAAATTATGGCTTCTTTTGATGGAATAAATAACGAAGGGGGCAAGGTGTACCAGATAGACACGTCACTGCTCCTCTTGAGTTTTTGTTTTACTTTAATTCCGGTGTTTCTGTTGCTCTCCTCCTCTTCCTCTTTTTCTGTTTTCCTTCCTTCCTTCTTCCTTTTCTGTTTTCCTTCCTTCCTTCCTTCCCTGCCTCCCTCCCTCCTTCCTTTCTTCCTTCCTTCCTTCTTGTTAAAAAATGTTTTTCCGAGACATGGTTTCTTTGTTTAACAGCTATGGCTGTCCTAGAACTCACTTTCTAGACCTGGCTGGCCTTGAACTCAGAGATCTACATGCCTCTGCCTCCTGAGTGCTACGATCAAAGGAGTGTGCCACTTATGCCCAGCTCAATTTGATAACTTCTGTAACTCAAAAATTAATAAAGTATGCAACCCACTGATCTCACTTATAGAAGGTATTCTACAAATGTATTAGCACCTATGAAAAATGATACAATCATATGGACACTCTAGAGGAGATTAGGTCCCTTATTCACTGTGAATAAGTCAAGAAGCAATACAATACAGGGCTTGGAAGAAGGGCTTCAGCTACACTGACTGCCAGTGAGTCAGCCGTGAGCACTGATCACTGGGCTGCAGTAAAAGGAAGACAGCATTTCTGTGTGTTTTAGGAGATGCTGGAGTTACAGCTCTGAAAGCCAGTGTGGCTATAAATGTCTGCAACCCCAGCACACCAGAGGCTGAGGAAGGAAGAGTATTTGAGGGAAGGTTGGGCTCCATAGCAAAACCCTCTCTTTCATTGAGTGGTTAAGGATCTAGACTATATGTTGCCATCCCCAGAAACCAATATAAATGCCAGATGAGAATGGCAGCCCACAGCCATTGTAACTGCAGCCTAGGAAGCCAGAGACAGAGGATCCCAGAGTAACCTGGCTGGTGGGACTAGCCATATTGTCCAGCTCTGTGATTGATTGACAGATCCTGCCTCAGAAAAGAAAGTGGAAGAGCAATTGAAGATAATTCCTGACTTCTTGCTTCAGGTTTCTATGTGCACAAGCATACTTGTGTACACATATACACAATGTGTGCTCAGACATGCCAAAAACTGCATACACACATACATGAAAAATGGAAAAAGAAAAAAAATAAAGTCTAAAGAAAGCATAAATATACGTAGAGCCACTATGTCTACATACCTTTGCTGAAATTGCTAATGTACAAGCAATACCCAAATCTCCACTTCCAACCACAGTGATTTTATTGGGTATTTTACTCTCGTGATTTGTCCAGCCCCTTGAATTTATGTCTGAGACACCTACAATAAAAAATATTACCGTCAGAATTAAAAGATAATATTAAAAAATCTTTTCTAGTATTTTATAAGCTTGGTGAGGTGGAATAACATCTACAATCCCGGCACTCAACAAGATGAGGCAGAAGGATTACAAGTTCAAAGTTAGCCTGGATTACATAGTGAGACCTTGTTCCTCAGCCCTCTTCCCAAAAAAACCTTTCTAGCATCCTTTTAAAAATAAAACAAACTTCAAAAGCTCTCAGAGAGACTCTATAGATTTTTTTTTTGTTTTGAGACAGAGCTCCTCAGTGTAACCTTGGCTGTCCTGGAGTTCTTTCTATAGACCAGGCTGTAGACCCACCTGCCTCTGTGTCCCTCCCAAGCACTAGATTAAAGGTATGTGCCACTACTGGCTGACCAGCAATTCTATGTTTGTTTGTTTTTAAATATTTGCTGTACTAATGAAGGCAAGGATAGGAGCCTGAAATCAAGCATGGCAGCCATCAGGAGATTGAAGCAATGCCTAGGTTTCATAGTGACACCTACTCTTTAGGGTTGTTGGGCATTTCTGTGCACACCTGTAATCCCAACAACAGGGAGGTGAAGGCAGAAAGATTAGGAGTTCGAGGTAATCTTCAGCTACATAGTGTTTGAGGCCAGCCAGAGTTACCTGAGATCCTGTCTCAAACTAAGAAATTGCACCCTCCCCTAAGAAAAGCAGGAGTGTTATACTGAATGTTGTTTTACATTCTTCTTTAAGAACAGTATTATAAACATTTAAAGCTTTTCATTTGAGGCTGGAGAGATGGCTAAGTGGTTAGGAGCACTGGCTTTCTTCCATAAGACCGGGTTCAATTCCCAGCAACCACAGAGCAGCTCACACCTGTCTGTAACTCTAGTTCCTCATACAGACATCCATGCAGGCAAAACACCAAATGCACATAAAAAACAAACAAACAAAAGCCACTTTTATTTAAGGAGCTAAAGATATGGCTCAGTAGTTAAGAGCACCTGGGTTTAGTTCCCAGCACCCCCATGATAGATCAGAGCCACCTGTAAAGTCCAATACCCTCTTCTGGCCATTACAGGCACCAGGCACTGACATACATGCAGGCAAAACACCCATATACACAGAATAAAATAATAATTTTTAAAGGTATATAAAAAAAGAATGTATACACAGTTAATCATTTACAAGGAAGGTAGATGCTTTCTTTAGTGGTATAGCCCAGTAAGGTACCTGTGCCTCTGTAAAGAAATCCTTACCCATGCCCTATAAACTACCCTCATGAAACTCACTGGCTCACTGGAGAGCGGGGCAAAGACGTAAAAGTAGAAGCCAGCTAGGAAGAGGGAAGGGAGACTTAGGGGGCTTAAGGGAAGAGTGCACGGTGAACATGGTAGACGTACATTGTGAACATGTACGAAGATGTCATACTGAAATCCAGTTATGCACAATTGCTATATGCTAGTAAAAGCTGAGGAAGGCACATAGTACTGAACTCTGACCTCAATATTCACAAAAATCCTACTGAAATGTTCTAGGCATGAATAACTGACTTTATCCCAATAAGAAGCTAAGACCTATACTCCTCTGGTCCCAAACACTCAATAAGCCCAAAAAACTACAGAAACATGTAATGACAAAGTTTTGGGATAATTAATTTATAAGGGGCTCTGAACAAAAGAAGAACTATTTTATCTGATTATATAAGAGAAACATTTTTACATTTTAACAAACTTTAATTGGAACTATATAGAAATACCTTATAATTATAAAAATAGTTATATATAGAAATACCTTGTAACTATACAGAAGAATATTAAACAGGAATATATATTACTTATTCATAAGCTTATGCATTGAGTACAGAATATTAGTGAGAAATTCTAACTTCTTAATTCTGAGGTAATCTCACTGACAATACATACCTTCGGTGATTTTTGCGATGTAGGCCAGCAAGTCCGCCTGCTGTGCTTCACTGGACAATGGTATAGAATAGAGAGGAAGTTCCTCTTGAAACTTGGCGATCATTTCTTTAATTAATCCAACAATGGTAGATTTGGGCTGGAGAACGTATGCAAAGGGAAAAGTTACCTAACTGTATTTTCTACAGAACACTTGTTTTATATTGTCAGTCAAGGTGTTTCTTGAACAATGCTCAGTTGAAAACCGACACACACAGCCTCCCCCAAACTTTCTCATCTTCACTATTCCCGCTGTATGCTTTCTTTCTCCATCCATGCTGGGAACCAAATCGCAGCCTTGTGCATGCGAGGCAAGCACTTTACACCAAGCTACACCGCAGCCCTTACCAACAATCAAAACAGCACGTTTTGTATGTAAGGACAGCACATGTTTTGTATGCAAGAACAGCACATGTTTTGTATGCAAAGACAACACGTTTTGTATGCTGCATTGCTGTACAGTGAAAAATGCATGGCAGCCATTTGATGTCACATTTTTATACAGAGCGTTACAGGAATAACCAATCATGAGAGACTTCGCTCCATGCAAACAGAAGGAAGCTCTGTCAGTACAATAACGCTCTACATGGTACAGCTCACTAAGTACTGCTTTACCACTGTGTGTTTACTCACACTGTTGTTACATGTAAAGCCCCCCAGAGTACACTCGTGCATATAAGAAAACGTGCAAGCTTTTTATTTTTTAGGGTTTTGTTTTTGTTTTTATTTTTATTTTTGGATTTTCGAGACAGGGTTTCTCTGTGTATTCCTGGCTGTCCTGGAACTCACTCTGTAGACCAGGCTGGCCTCAAACTCAGAAATCCACCTGCCTGTGCCTCCCAAGTGCTAGGATTAAAGGTGTGTGCCACCACTGCCCGGCAGGGTTTTGTTTTATTTTGGGTGAATTCTGAGTCTGCTGTTTGTTTCTAAGGTCTTGTGCTTTGTAGCCCAGGATAAGAACTTGCTGTGTGTAGCTCAGGCTGGCTCAATGGTACCTTTAAGTATGGTACCTCAGCCTCCTTGCTACTAGAATTCCAGCGTTAGCCATACTTGGCTCTTTGTGTTTGACAGAGTTTAACTTTTCATAACAGATTTATGTAGACTTTATGGTAGCAATAGTTTATGCATTTATGACTTATTCTTTTCTTTAAACCCAGGTTGTCAAAGGTGAAGTATATTCCGTTATTTTCTCATTTTTCTAAACCATACAAAATGTCTTTAACTCTTAATATTCTTAGCTGAAAAGTACAAACAAATTGTATCATACAGGAAGTAGCTTCCCTAGAGATCTCATGGAAACATTCCACAGATCTATACAATACAAGGAGAGAAATGCGAAATCAACATTTCTTCTACATGTAGAAAAGTAGGATAAACATGCTTTGCAAGAGAATACAGGGCTGAGACTTTTTATTTTGAAGTCACTTCAGACAAAAGTAGCATCTACCTGCCATCCAGGCTGGTAATATTCTAGCCCTTATTTCTAAAGCATGTAAAAATAAACTGTAGACAGGAGTCCTCTATCCCTAAAAGTTTTATTGTGTATTTCCTTACCAAACATAGAAAGGGCTGGAGAGGTGGCTCAGCAAGCAAAGGTACTTGCTGCCAAGCTTGACCACCTGAGTTTGATCCCTGGAACTCACATGATGAAAAGAGAGAACCAACTTCCACAAGTTGTCCTCTGACTTCTGCACACGTGCCATGTCACATATGTGCACACATAAACACCCACAATAAATAAATAGAACATAAAAATTACAGTAACTGAGTGCTAGGCTGAGTACTGAGCTGTACAGTACTTGTCTGGTATGAGCAAGGCCCAAGGTTCAAGCCTTCACACTGCAAAAACAAAAATCTCAGCAAGGCCTGGAGTACAGAACCAGAACCGCAGATGTTTCAGAGTAAGGCAGAGGGCCCAGCTGAAGGCCTGCTTGAGCTACAGAGCAGGCCAAGGCCAACACGGACGAAGCTCAGCAGTAGAATGCTTGCCTATCATGCATGCTTCAGGCCCTAGGCTACACCGCTCCTACACGCACACACTACAATCAGTTAAACAAAGCACACTGTAGATTAAATAGAGTAAAATCAATTTAGACAAAGTTAAAAAGGTATCTATATATAGCATGAGAATCATTAATAGACAGGAACTAGGAAATAGAGTTCCAGTACTTTGCTAATAGCTTTTTAAGTAACCCTTAAGTACTAAACGATAATATCACAAGGAACAACAGCAGCTGGCTCCCAGACCCGGAGAAGGCAGCTGTGCAGGCTGGAATGTCAAAGACTCAAGAAAGCTCAATTTCAAACTATTCCTAAAGATCACATGAAGAATGTAATTGAAAGGTGTGGTGGTGCATGTCTTTAATCTCAGTACTTGGGAGGCAGAAGCAACAGATCTCTGTGAGTTTCAGGCCAGTTCCAGGACACAAAAGGCCTACATAGTAAGACTGACTCAACAACCAAACAACAAAAAGGAAGTGTGCATGTATGTGTGCGCATGCATGTGTGCGTGCGTGTGTACGTGTATGTGTGTGTGAATGTGGGGGGGTGAGGTGGGGAAGGAAGATGCAGTATGTTTACTTATGTTACCAAGATCAAAGACAAAGACAATAAAATAAAACTCAAAGAAAATCCAAGTTGATCTTACATGGCTCCAGTTTTGGAGATAGGGCAAGTATATTCTGCCTTTGGCATCCACATGTTTTCCAACTGAGATTTCCATGTTTGCAGTTGGCTTCAAGAAGCAAATGGGCGGAGCAAAAGGGTGAGAATCCAAGATCCAGAAGAGAATGGGTATGTTGTATGTCTTACCTATTTGAGAGAGATAAACGATCATGACGAGTACACACTGTAGGCATCATGCAACAGCTAGGCACGGAGGAAAAGCTGACCATTCTACCTAATGATGCTGAGGCAGGAGGACTGTGAGTTGAAGGCAGTCTAGACAACATCAAGACCCTGTCTCAAAGTAAAAAAGGGGCTAAGTAGTGAACAAAGGGAAGAAAGGGGGTAGTTGAGTTTGTAAGGATGGATGCAGACCACCTTGCATTTCGTTTTCTCTGAGTTTGTGTGTAAGGATGGATGCCACCTTGCATTTCATTTTCTCTGAGTTTGTTTGTAAGGATGGATGCAGACCACCTTGCATTTCGTTTTCTCTGAGTCTGTGTGTAAGGATGGATGCAGACCACCTTGCATTTCGTTTTCTCTGAGTTTGTGTGTAAGGATGGAAGCAGACCACCTTGTATTTCGTTTTCTCTGAGTCTGTGTATAAGGATGCATGCAGAACACCTTGCATTGCACTTTCTCTGCGCTGGGAAGAAGTTCTTACCACAGCATCAGCACAGCCGTGAAACTAAGACAACAGTCACAACTCAGAAACTATGCAAAGCTGTATGTATCACCGGTGTGGGACGCACTCTTTTCTATGTATTTAACTTTGCGCATCCCAAGCAGAGGTACTGCAGTTTCTCCACTTTTTCATTTACTCTACAGTGAAATTACTTACCCAGCCTGCTTTTCTTTTCTTTTTTTAAAGATGTATTTATTTTATGTATGTGAGTACACTGTAGCTGTCTTCAGACACACCAGAAGAGGGCATCAGATCCCATTACAGATGGTTGTGAGCCACCATGTGTGGTTGCTGGGAATTGAACTCAGGACCTCTGGAAGAGCAGTCGGTGCTCTTAACCACTGAGTCATCTCTCCCGCCCCTAGCCTGCTTTTCTATTCCAGTGTACATTTCTACTGTGCGTTCTCTCTCATTCTTTCCTATATCCCCAACACCAGGTGTTGTGCCTGACATACTAACTGCTAACTAAGTCTGTCATACAAATAAGAAATGGACAAACACTGAGCTTAGAGGGGAAGGTGAGTCACCTTTCCTTAGTGATACTTAAATTTTAGTGTATGTCAGAATGACTTAAAGAAACAGAAAACCTACTTAGAGTGGGAGAGGGCCCAAACAGTCCGCATTTTGAACAACACTCCCTCGACCCCAACAAAGTGAGAGTGGGGTAGGGCAGTCTGAATATGCCCCTCCCACCATACACACACACAAATGGTCCACTAATCTTTTAGAAATACTATCCTTTGGAGGTGATCAATATTCTTTTCAGAATATTCTTTTCAGCAGGCTTATGTCAGGTCAGAGACGAGTCACTGGGTCTAGCTAAGCAGATGATTTGCCTGATGTGAGGCCCTGGGTTTAGTCAGTTGCAAGCACTGCAACTATGTTAGATTGGGATTGTTCAAGCCAACCTCAACAAGAACCGTGAAGGAAAGGCAGCTGTCTCTCTATACAAATGGCAGTTGCCCTCCGGTGCAGAGGGCTTGAAAAAGAACCTTTTGGGGTAGAAGTTTGCAAATGTAGACTTGTTCTTTGTAGTCTCCAAGTCAAGTAACAGCAGTGGATGTTCTTCACCTGTGACCCAGGACAGGTGCCTGGTCCTGGCTGCCAGCATGCGGCCTCATTGTCACTTGGCTTTCCTGTCAGGCCAGTAGCTTGTCTGAGGCTTTGATTTAGGTCATTAACCCTCCACAATAAAATTAACCACTTGGGAGGACAGGAGGGACAGGAAGGAACCTGACTGCAGGCTCTTCTGACTTTCATCGTGTAGGTCACACCTTGGTTGCCACAAAGCCCAAAACTAAATCCACCGTAAGTGAAAACTAAACTGTCTAGACATCTAAAATAACACTTTAACTGTTCTATCCTTTTTTTTTTTTAAGATTTTTTTTATTATTATATCTAAGTACACTGTAGCTATCTTCAGATGCACCAGAAAAGGGCATCAGATCTCATTACGAGATGGTTGTGAGCCACCATGTAGTTGCTGGGATTTGAACTCAGGACCTTCGGAAGAGCAGTCAGTCCTCTTAGCTACTGAGCCATCTCTCCAGCCCCTAACTGTTCTGTCCTTAACACTCCTGTTTCACAACTCTTGTTTCACAGTCTAGCACTCTGTGTCTTACACTGTACTAAAAATATTCCACTCGAGACTGAATACCTACATCTACACATTATTAGCTGTATGACTTTACCCACGTTACTTAACTTCTTTCTGCCTAATCTCCTCTATAAACTGAAAGTAATATTCATTCTAATTTCATACACTGTTGGGATGAAATCCATGCGTATACATGACATGGCAAACACTATGGATTGTATTTTTAAACCCACTTGGAAACAGGTCAGATGTAAACAAATGGTTCTCTTCTTCACTGCAATCTCTTCCTCTCTATGGAAACTGTCTTTCTACTGAAAGCTGTTCTCATCTCGCCTCCTTCCCACCAAGCACAATACTCAGCAGTGACTACACATTTTATAAACATGTATTTCCCTCATGAGGGATGCAATCCAACAGGGTCCAGACAACATTTCCTTAAAGCTGCCACACTAATACATAAGCAGGATGCAATTAACACATTATAGACATGTTAAAACCTGGCAATCTACCAATTTTATACCAGCCTTTCTTAGAACATCCGCTGTGTAGCTTTTACCTAAATATTTACAATGTGGGTCTGGGTATAATCCTCTGTTGGCCCATAGAAAACCCTACAATTACAAAATCACATGATCACAGACCAGTACAAAGATACACCATCGAATTCCTCCAGAAGGCAGTAACTGCTCAATGATGACAAGGCAGGAGCGGGTTTTCAAATGGAGTCGTATAACTTGTCATGAATGTGTGGAGCCCTGGGTTTGATTTCCAGTGCTGAGGCAGATGAAGTACTGCAAATAGGATGACTACTTCAAGGAAGGCTTGGCATAAGGGTCAACGGCCTAACTACATGCCTGTTTGAAAATCAGAGTACTGGTGGACTGTACAGTACTGATGGGGCTGGGGTGTGGCGTGGAGCATAGCAGTTTGTATGTTTAGGGGTTGAACTCTAGCTTCATGTCGGGTAATACAACACCCAGAAACTGAAATGCTACTAGGCAGTGATTATTAAAATGATAAAATTGAAGTCAGTAAAGTAGTAAGAATTATTCTCTTGCCTCAAAATGAACTACAGGACTCAGCTTCCTGCACCTCTTCTCTTTCCTTGTTCTCTCTCTCTCTCTCTCTCTCTCTCTCTCTTCCTTTGTTTTTTTTTTTTTTTTTCCCAAGACAGGGTTTCTCTGTGTAGCCCTGGCTGTCCTAGAACTCACTCTGTAGACCAGGCTGGACTCAAACTCAGAGACCCAGCTGCCTCTACCCGGCCTAATGTTTAGTTTTCATCTAAGCCACTTCTTTCTTAGTATGTAACTCCGGCTCCCTCTGTTTATGTCTTATGTCTTAGTATGTAACTCAGGTTGCTCTTCAACTCTTCTGCCTTAGTCCAGGATTACAATTGTCCTCCTTCACACACAGCAAGAACAAATGTTTAATAGTGGAATTGTGGGCACTACTTCAGAGAAGTCTTTTGAAAACAGAGCTTTGCTGGTGTTTTCCAAATGATATTATTTAAGCAATTTTCTATACCATAGGTTACATTGCTGAACAGTAAGTAGGGAACAGTTAGGAAATGGTTAATTTTTTTTTTTCTTTCCTTTTGAGTAAATTCTCATTATCTCAACCTGTTACCTAACTCTAAAATGTCTAGTAATGCACTGCAACCTGGCTGTGTTTGCTCAGTCATGTGACCAGGCTGAGACTCAGTCTTACCTACAGAACAGGTAGAGTGCCACATTACAGAGAAGGAAAGAGGGGACAAGCACAGACATCAATAGGAACACACAGGCCCTCTGCTACTGAGAGCAAGGCTCTCTCCCCAGAGCACGTCCCTCATGCTCTCTTCTGGCCTCACAACCCACCAGCCTAGCAGGCACTATTTGACAAGTTGTTAAATGGACTTAAAATTAATCTAGGCTTTCCTTGACATCTACAGGATCCTGCCAGATCTAGTAAGGTCCTGAGCAGACCTCAGGTATATGTAAAAACACTTTCAGAGTGGTGCACTCCAAGGAATTAAGTTCTTATTGAGCTGCTCCTGTAGAGAAGTCCCACGTTCTCTCAGCTTCCGTACTTACCCTGATACATCACAGGGATCGTACCAGTGAAATTCAGCAGGTCTTTTTGGGAAGTATCTTTGAAAACTAGAAGACAAAGTTCCAAAATGTCAGTCAGAAGTAGAGACTAGCAATCAAAGGGTGTGTCAATTCTTCACACACAGAAATGTCAAAGTAAACAGATAAAATTTTTAAAAAGGAAGTATAAGAACACAAAACTTTGACACTGAAGTCCAAATCCAATGCCCACCTTCCTTTCCTAAGAAACACGCAACTCATAATGTCCTACCCTTGTAACCCCAGGCAGAAGGATTGCCATGAGTTCAAGGCCACCACCAACAAAGGGATACAAACCAATCTTATCTCAAAACCACAGAGCAGTGGAGCAGGGCTCTGGTTGGGAAAGTACTTGGCTAGTATATATAAACCTCTAGCACCAAAGAAAGCAGGGAGTGGCAGTGCCTGCCCGAAATCCCAACACTCAGGAGATGGAGAATGAGAATCGGAAGTTCAAGGCTATCCCTAGCTACATAGCAAGTTTCTGAGATTAAAAAAAGAAAAATAATTTGGAAGCTCTTTAGGTCAAATAATTAATAATCCAGATAATGTAGTGAGGACTAGAGGATGCTATTCATACCGTAGGTGTCCATGGAATATCTGAAGTGCGGGAAAGACGTGCTCACGCTCTTCAGCTCTTCTATGGTCAGGTCCCTGAACTTGTACTGAAATGAGAGCAATGAGCAGCACAGAATGAAAACAGAGCTACGGACAAGACTAAGTACCTGCTGTGTGACAAGGACCAAGTGCTTTACCACTGCCGGCGTCACCAGAGTTTGACTAAGAATGTGAGACGGACCTCAAGCTGGCCACCTTCCCTTCCTGTCTCCGCTCCCTAGATGTGAGGAACACAGACATGCATCATCACGTATTTCTGATTTCATCATTGAAACCATGCTGCTAAGGAGCAAGGAGAGTTTACAAGTGCCCCATTTGATAAAGGAAAGTGAAATCTAGAGAATCCATGCAATTTGCTAAGTCAGGTACCAAGCAAGGTATTAAACACCAAGCTTAACCCCAAGACCTGGGCCTTGATCAGTTAAATCTAAATGCCTCCAAATACTCCCAAAGGCCTATGGGACAGCACAGGATGAACCACTCATCAGCATTCAAGATCCACTTGCCTTTAACTACATTTAATTTAATGCAGGTAAGTATGAGCCCTGCTCATGTGGAGGGCAGAGGACACTCACAGGAGTTGGCTCTTCCCTTCCAACCCCAGGGTTCCAGGGATCAAGCTCCAGGGTGTCCTGCTTGGTGGCAGATGTTGGACCATCCTGTCAGCCCTTTTGTCTGAGTGCCTCCTTCACTAGAGACGACTTGACTTTCCCTGTCTACCTCCAGCTGCTATCTTGGATTTTACAGGGGAAATAAATACAAGCAGGAGTTTGCTACAAGCAGGTGAACTGCCTCTTCCTGTTTTTCTTTGTGGCGTTGTGGGCACCATCATGTAACCTCTCTCAACTTATCTTCTTACCTACAAAGAAAAATCCTACCCACTCCCTAGACTTACCATGAGGAGTAACTGAAAGGAGGCAAGACTATCAACATCCCGGAAATCAAATAAAACTACTTGGAAATAAGGTCAGAAAGATACAAGAGGGATGTTGAAAACCTAACACCGTTGAAAGAAATAAAATGCAAAGGTTTGGTTTTTTGTTTTGTTTTGTGTTTTCGATTTTTTGAGACAGGGTTTCTCTGTGCAGACCTGGCTGTCCTAGAACTCACTCTGTAGACCAGACTGGCCTCGAACTCAGAGAGATTGCCTCCCAAGTGCTGAGAGTAAAGGCCTGGCTTGGAAATCTGGTTTAAATGGGAAGATATCCTGTGTCTGTGGATCTAAGATCTTCAAGATCTTATATTTCTTAAAAGGTTCAGCATGATCCCTTAGTGAAACTTCAGCTGTTATAAAATAAAAGTCTGAAAACTGGGCTGGAGATGGATCTAAACGATAAAGCAGTTGATTAGGATATCCAGAAGGCCTGGTTTCTTTCTGCAGCACACAAATACCTCAACATTAAATGCCAACTGATACGGACACACATGAGACTTAGGACAACCATAATAATCTTAGAAATGAACAAAAAAGTTTGGAGAAATCTTAGCATAATCAAGATACAAACCACACTCAAAATGAGACAACAGTAAGCGCAGGAGAGGACGTGGGGATCGCAGAACTCTCCCATATCCATCTGCACTGCTGTGGGATGACACAGCTGCATTGGAAAACAGTCTCAGAGCTGCTCAACCGGACGGCTGTGCTGGTGAATGCCTTTGATCTCAAGCCCTTGCTAGGCAGAGGCAGGAGAATCTTGGTGAGTTTGAGGCCAGCCTGGTCTAGAAAAAGAGTTCCAGGACAGCCTGGGAACATAATAAGACCATCAAAAATTTAAAAAAAGAAAGAAAAAGAGTGCTCTGTGATTAACAGCACTTGACACTCTTCCAGGACTGACTGACTTACTTTCTTTCTTCCTTTTTCTGTTTCTTTCTTTCTTTTTTTTTTTTTTTTT
>NW_022196904.1:38588559-38601209 GCF_008632895.1 Mastomys coucha
CCTCGAACTCAGAAATCCGCCTGCCTCTGCCTCCCAAGTGCTGGGATTAAAGGCGTGCGCCACCTCTGTTTCTTTCTTTCTCTCTTTCTTTCTGCTATTTTGAGACAGGGTCTCATTATGTAGCCCTCTGGCTGTCCAGAAATTTACTATGTAGAGCAGGCTAGCCTAGAACTCACAGAGAGCTACCTGTTTCTGCTTCCTGAGTGCCTGGATTAAAGCCGTGTGTGCCACTACACCAGGCTTCGTTTTCTTTTTTTTAAATGAGAAGTCTTACAACCAACTCAATCAATGTGCACCGGTAACTGTACGTTAAACCATCAGAATCAACTACATACATGATCTCAATTTTAGTGCTCTTAAAAACTCTTACAAGTGTAAAAGCTGTCCCAACAAATAGACACCCCCACGTCCAAGGATATCAGGACAGAATCATCTTTCAGGGCTCTCCCGGGGCAATCTGAACGGCCAGGATCACTTAACAAGGTAACCTCTGAACTAGACAGTCCTTGACCGCAGAGGGCGGGAGTCAGGAATGCTGAGCATACAGCCTGGGGGTTGGGTGCGGTGGGGTGAGACTTGAGGGTGGAAGAAACCCTCCATCCACCTTTCCACAGTAAAGCTGTCTAGGCCTGCACTCGCGTCTGCGGGGTTCCCATTGTGAGTACCTACAATGTGACCACCATGCTAGATGAGAGGACTACAGAAACAAAAGCACACTGTACAGTTACAAACGCTCCAGGAGGAAGCACTGTGGAGAATGGCTTCCACAATGTGATAACCCGGATTTCTCAAAGCAGGTAGTCACTAGAGGGAGGGACTCATTCAAGAGCGACGAGGCACCGCCAGCCTGTGACCCGAGCGCCGGGAGACTGAAGCAGGAGGATTGCCGCGACTTTCAGGCCAGCCTGGGAAACAAACAGTATGAGTGGGTGTGTCAAGACAACAAAACAATCTTGGAAAAAAGGATGGCGGGGGATGGGCTGGGGCTACGCACGGTGACGAGAACGCTGGATCCCTTCCGACCCCCCAACCTGCCTGCACCTTGCTTAGCTGCTGTCTCACGCCCTCACAGTCGAACTCCATGGTCAGCCGGGGTGCGTTCCTCGGTGGCAGTCACTGTGACTGCTTCGGAACACGCTGGGAACGGAGGCCGCACAGGCCCAAACTTCCGCAGAGGACGGTCCCCGCCCCTTGTAGGCGGACCTCGAGTAGGATGCACACGGACGCCGCGCTCAGTCAGGCAAGGGCGGGACCCAGAGGCGGGATCTCAGTGTCCCGCCACGCCCTCGTCCCCGCCCGCCCTTTGCAGTCCGAGGACTCTGGCCGGTTCTGCGTCTGCCTTTGCCTCAAACCAGAGACAGACAGCAGCCCAGATCTCAGGGGACTGGAGCGCCCTGCGAGGCGGCAAAATACCACTCGCTTGCTGGGGGAAATTTAGCTAGGAAAAAACAAAGAACAACAGAGGCAAGCGACGTGTGAATTTCTTGGAAGACTTAAATTCAGCACAAAATTGGGAGATGGAGGGGTTGGGTGAGGAGGGGGGATATCAAAGCCAAAAATTGTAGCTGGATTTTGATGTTCAAAATCAAGGTTTTGCCAGGCGATGGTGACGGACGTTTTTAATCCCAGCATTCAGGAGACAGTTTCAGGCGGGTCTCTGCCAGCCTGGTCTACAAAGTGAGTTCCTCCTTAAGCCATATAACATTTTAAGTGTGCCTTATGCCTTGTATTTTTGCTTAGTGAACTATCTTTTTCATTCGAACATCTCCTCAAAGTGTTTGTGCAGTAGCAATCAAGATCCCTGCTGCAGATGAAGTGAGACTCCCTGAGTTGAGGTTCCTCCAGCTTCATAGCTAGCAAAATCCATCTTTGTCTCTGGCATAGTATAACTCACGATAACTTGTTAGAAATGCAAACTCCTGGGTCTAGAGGGATGGCTCAGTAGTTTTGCCAATTGTAACTCTGACTCCAGGGGTATAGGGCATCTCTGGGCTTCCAGGATACCTGTACTCATGTGCATGCACACATTCACACACACATACAAACATGCATTTGCATACACACAAACACACACAGACACATACATGAACACACATTTAATTGTAAAATATTAAATGCAGGAAGATGGACAGGTGGTTTAGCTGTTAAGAGCCATTGCTGCTTTTGAACAGGAACAAGGTTCAATTCCCAGGCCCCACATAGCAGCTCAATAATACATGTAACTCTAATTTTAGGGGAATCTGATGCCCTCCTCTTCTACCCTTCTCAGACACCAGGCACTCTTATGGTGCACATATATGCAGCTGAAACCCTCACACACATAAAATAAAGATGAGTAAATAAACAAGAGAACTTTGAAGAACTTATTTGTTGACAGGAAATTTTATATATTTGTTGGTAGAGTTAATATTTTGAAATATTTATATATTGTGGAGTGGCTAAATCAAAACAATTAGTATGAGAGATATAGACTTAATCAACCAGAAACTCTAGGGATAGTCTGAGAAATGTTTGTTTTGGATGCTGGGAATGGAAATCAGGTCCCCAGCTCTGTCGATGACCTTTAGTCCCAGCTGCCATGCAGGGTGTTTCGGCCAGCCTTCAAGACAATCCCCAAGGAGTGAAGTCAGGACACTGTAGTATGTGGCATTCTCCTAGAGCTCTGGCTTATGAAGACCTTCCTGCCAGAAGCCGGAACATAGCTGTAGTTAAGAAACTAGGTTTTGGACTGGAGAGAGAGATGGCTCAGCAGTTAAGAGCAGGGACTGCTCTTCCAGTAGTCCTGAGTTCAATTCCCAGCAACCACATGGTGGCTCCCAACCACCTGTAGTGGGATCCAATGCCCTCTTCTGGTGTGTCTAAAGCTAACTGCAGTGTACTCATATACATAAAATAAAATTAAAAAAGGAAAGGAAGAAACTAGGTTTTCTGTTTCTTACAGTGAGGGACAGCAGTACAGCTCAGGGAGACAGTGTCTGAAGTGTTTGAATTTGGGGATTTGGACACTTGGCAGAAGCTATAAGGAAGAAAGGCCTCACACTGGACTATGTGCTATCAGAAGCTGAGATGTTTCAGTGACTAACTTCCTAGTGAAGGTCGTATGTAAGATGGGTACACTTGGAAAATGAGAAGGCCGTAACCAGCAATGACTGGCAAAGCAGCCAGGGCAGCTGGTCTTAGCAAACAGGAACCTGTTTGGCATTTCCTTGTTCTTGTCTCTGTGGAGACAAAATTATAAGTGGCCCTGTTGCGTCTCTCAGCGACCTTATCTGATGTTAGTATTTTGTGGGATGGCTTCTGTCCAACAGAGGAATGAACTGACCTAACTCTGAGGTACAGGGCAAACTCTATCAATATTGAGCTTAGCTCTATGATAAGCAACTTTGTGTGTGTGTGTGTGTGTGTGTGTGTGTGTGTGTGTGTTTGTGACATTGCATATATACCATATGTATCTGGTGAGGTGGAAGCTTAAGGGTTCTTTGGAGAGTCAGTTTTGTTGGATGGTGTTTTACTGAGGCAACCACATGAAGGAGTGTTTTCCTGAAGTGGACACAGGTGAAAGGCTAAGTCAGACTCGTGAAGGAACGTTTCACTGAAGCAGACTCAGGAGAGAGGATGTTCTGCTAAAGCAAGCACATGGAAAGACACGTGATGAAGGGATATTCTTTGTTAACCACAGTCATGTACTGCTCCACCTTACATTGCATAGCTGAGCTGCCTCTGTCGGGACTCCATAGAGAGAAACACACCAAAAAACCTCTGGTTGGTGTGCTGCAGTTTCTTGTCGCTTCCTGGGCTGATTGGTAGAGTGATGCCAGCTGAGACAGACCCAGGTGCTGAGGCAAGACCCACGGAGGTCACGTGATATTTGGGGGAAGTATAAAAAAGACTCAACAGCTAGTGATGAAGGCTGAGCTTGGCTTGCTTATAGAGCTAGCTGTGCAATGCTTGTCGGTGTCGTGTTTTCGCTGATCTTCCCTTTGCTGAGAGAACTTCTGGTATTCCTGTCTCTCCTGCTGACTTGTGCTGATTCGACTGAGGCCTGGCTGTTCCTGCTAGGTCGTGCTACCGCCGCTGACAACCTGACTCTACTGAACTGGACTGCTGGTATATCTAGGAAGCGTTGTTCCGTGTAGATCGAGCTGCCGCTGCTGACCCATGAACTGAACTACCCGTTTCCTGATTATGCAGATAGGATTTGCTCCAAGGAAATTTTTTAAACAGGTACACTTTCCCCGTACTCTTTCTCTTCCATTGCCTCTAGTGGGTGGTGGTTTAAAGCATTTAAGAACTAATATTCAGCACCGGGCGGTGGTGGCACACGCCTTTAGTCCCAGCACTTGGGAGGCAGAGGCAGGCAGATTTCTGAGTTCAAGGCCAGCCTGATCTACAGAGTGAGTTCCAGAACAGCCAGGGCTATACAGAGAAACTCTGTCTCGAAAAAACAAAAAACAAAACAAAACAAAAAGAACCATCATTCAGGGCTAGAGAGATGGCTCAGTGGTTAAGAGCACTGACTACTCTTCAACGAGGCCCTGTAGTTCAATTTCCAGCAACCACATAGTGGCTCACAACCATCTGTAATGGGATCTCATGCCCTCTTCTGGTGTGTCTGAAGATAGCTACAGTATACTCATATACATTAAATAAATAAATCTTTTTTTAAAAACATCATCAAAAATAAGGTTTGAAAAAATTAAAGTTACAATCTGGGATTGCTGGTTTGTTTGTTTGTTTGTTTTTCCTTCAGGCCATTGCTATGAAAGAGAAGCTACTGGAGGAACGTTGTGAAGAAAAAAGTGATATAAATCTGATTTAGTTTTTTTTTTTTAAGATTTATTTATTTAGGACTAGATTATATAGATAAGTGATTAACAGTACTGGTTCTTCTTCCAAAGGACCTGGGATCAATTCCCAGGGGGCTCATAAGTATTTGTTAACACCAATTCCAGGGGATCCAATGGTGTGTTTTCTGGCTTCAGTGGGCATCAGGCATGTCTGGTGTACAGACACACATGCAGACAAAACATCCATACAGATACAAATAAAATTAAAATTGAAAAATATTTGTTGGGTTTTATGTATTTATTCATTTATATGCCTGTGTGAGTCTATATGTACCATGTGTGTGCAAGTGCCTTCTGAAGGCAGAGGGTGTCAGAACTCCTGGAACTGGAGTTGCAAGCAGGTGTGAAATACTTGATGTGAATGCTAGGAAGGGCAGCCAGTACTCTTAAGTACTGAGCCATCTTTTCAGTCCCAGAAATCTGACATATTTTTGGTTCTGTAACTCCACTTTTAAGATCTATCTCAGGCTGGGCATACACTGCCTCCTACACTCAAGAGGCAGAGGCCCAGATATCTGTGACTCAGTTAACTCAGGCCTGGATGACGGAAAAGAACTCAACCATTATGTTTTAGAGGGGGGTCAGAGTTGTCATTGTCCAGTCCTAGTGGTGTCCCTGGGACTTAGGTAGGAGCCCCATCAGGGGGGAGTCCTGAGGCTGAATTCTCCTCCAGCTGGTCAGGGTTGTCTTCAACTACAAGTGGGTCTGTGATTCCCTGTTGCAATCCCGTAGACCTCGGGGCAATGGGATGGACCTTTCTAAGGAGGCCTTGTAGAAATTGAGCCAAATGGAGATACCCCATAAAGATGCCAGACAGCAAAGAAGTCCACTTATCCTTAAGACAAAGGGGGTCTTTAGAAGAGTTTACCAAGCAAACATCCATCCTCAAGGAATGTAAGTTTCCAAGAGACATTCCCTGGGAGAGAGGATCTCCCCAACTCCTCCTAAGAGTCACAGGTGTCTTATCCTAACCGGGAGGAAAGATCAATAGAAACTAAAGAACAATGAACAAGATAAAGTGTAACTACCCATGTTGTAAATTGTAACTTTGTAAGTTGTAAAACTCTGTATAAAATGGTATAAAAGCTTAGAATCTTGTTTCCTCTTGGTCTCTCTCTCTGGTCACCATTACAGAGATGACCCTGGTATACCAGCTTCAATTAATAAATTAACCTCATGCTTTTGCAGCGGTCTCTTTTTGGTTCTTTGAGAATGGGGTTACCCACGCCGGTTATTACAGCCTTAAGGACCCCTGGCTGGAGAAGACCTGTTTTATAGAGTATCTGAAGTTTATGTGCCCTCAGGACAACTTTGAGATCATCTAGTAATAGGCACTCCTCAAACTCAGCAATGACCTTGGTCTGTATAATAAGAACAATGGGTAGTGGTATACTGAACATGATTTCAAAAGGGGTGAGTCCCATCTGGTAAGGGGAGTTTCATACCCAATAGTGAGAAGGGAAGAAGAATTAACTCAGTCATTGCCAATCTCTTAGGCCAATTTAGTTAAGATCTCTTTTAGGGTTTTATTCATTCTCTCTACCTGTCCTGAACTCTGGGGTCTATATGTACAATAAAGTTTCTAATTAATCCCCAGAATATTGGCTAGTGTCTCTGACTAACCTGAGACAGACACAAAAGCTGGTCCATTGCCTGACCCTATCATCTGAGGAAGCCCATATCTTGGCAGTATGTCCTGTAAGAGCTTCTTTGTCACCATGGATGGAGTTTTATGCTTGGTGGGGAAAGCCTCAGTCCAACTTGAAAAGGTATCTGTAAACATCAGTGAATATATATTTAAATTGTTCTGGTTTTATGTCTGTAAGTCTGCCTCTCAGTAGAATGGGCTTTGTGCCTCTGAACCTATCACTGGGGTTCTTCTCGTCAGTCACCACATTAGTTAGCTGGCAGGTTTTACAGTTCTTGACATTGGCACCTCTAATCCTGATACTAGCAAATCCTGTATTCTCCAGATGTACATGTGGGAAGAGCGGTGGATCTTCTGAAGTATGTGTAGTCCCATTTCTTCAGCCATAATGAGTTTGTAATCTGCTGTTTTCTACCATCTGTCATAACATTGGGATGTGGGCAAATTTCTAGTCCAGGTTATGTCATCTTTTGAATACTTAGGGTGGGCAGGGAGCATGGGATCCCCTGGATGAGGGAGGTCAGGGGCAATAGAGGTCCAATTTTTAGGGCAGCATGTCATGGCTGCTTTATCTGTCCCATTGTTGCATTGTTGCCCTCTGAAACTGGGTCTTTTTCTTTTCTGGTGTCTCAGGCAGAGAATGATGGTTAGCTTTCTTTTTTCTCTTTTTTTTTTTTTTTTTTTTTTTTTTTTTTTTTTTTGATGGCCAGCTTTTTAGGGCACCATAGAAACCTTAGTTGGGAGAGGATTTCCTCTTTATTTATTTATTTATATTATTTATTTAGTGTACATGAGTACACTGTTGCTGTCTTCAGACACACCAGAGGAGGGCATCATATCTCCTTATAGATGGTTGTGAGCCACCATGTGCTTGCTGGGAATTGAACTCAGGACCTTTGGAAGAGCAGTCCCTGCTCTTAACCGCTGAGCCATCTTTTCAGCCCTCCTCTTTATTTTTGGTAGCCTTTCCTTCTGCCATCAGAAGGCCTCTTTCCCTATAAATAGGCCTATGGACATGAGCATTTTGTTGTTTCTCAGTTCTAACGCCTTGGTTAGAGCTACCAGTTCAGCTATCTGGGCTGATGAAACTGCCCACAGTTTCACAAACTGGGTTCTCTCAGGGGAAGGAACAAAGGATCTGAAATAGAGGGTTAGAATTGCAAGAAAAACTATGAAGCCAAGATGTGTCCTATTCAAGACTTCCCCTTTACTTAGAATATCCAGGATTTTTATAGGTATGTGAAAAACCGAAACTGAATCTCTAGGTTACATGATATTTGCATAATATAAACAGGGTAGAAAAGGTCAGGTGCCAAAATCCGCAGCAACTCCAGTAGGCATTGTAGTATCTGGGATCTTGGTGTGAACTTCCAGGCAGCTTTCTTCAAAGACAAACTGACAGTCTGCAGAAAGCTTTTGTCTTAGCTCCCCAGGTGGTAGCCTCCAAGCAGAGACTGCCAGAGGTCCAATGGCTGAGTTGAGGGGGGAGGTAGCAGGCTGACATTCCTGCCCAAGAGTGGCTCTGCCCATATGATCTCCGTGTTTGAGGCCACCACTGACCCAACATACCTCTGTCCATCCTGAATAAAGCTGTTGCAATGGTGAACCTTGTTACCCCTGCATCCATCAAAGGGGCATCCTGAAGATCTAGTCCGGTCGGGTCCCATGGATGTGAGCCAAAATGTCCAAGCAGTCATGCAGAGGCCCATTGAGGTTCAGGTCAGGCAGCAGGGTAGCTGAGCTCAGGGCAGCTGGGGGCCTGAAAAGTTATCCTGGGGGCATTTAAGAGGAGAGACAGGTAATGAATCATTCTGGCATTGGTGATGGACAAGCTTTGGCTCAATGACAGTTTGTCAGCATTTTTGACTAGGAGGTCCACAGCTGCATGATGTACAAATAGTTGCCCCTGGCGACTGAGTCTAATTTTTTTTGACAGGTAGATCACTGGCTGGTGCCAAGACTTAGAGTCTGTGTCAATACCCCTATCGCTATCTCAGATCTCTTGTCCATAAGGAGATGGAAGGACTTAGTCACTTCTGGTAATCCCAAAGCTGGTGTGTAGAAATATCTATCTGGCCTCAGAGAACCACCTCTGACCTCTTAATATGTATCTCCTGATCTAGGGAGGTCTGCCACGCCCACTCGTCACTCCAGTAAATTCTGAATGTCAGGTCTGAAAGCTTGTTCACGGATCTGAGGTGTACAGCTTCAAAGGAAGCTAGCTAGCCTCCTGGAATTCATTTCGTTGGCATCTCCTAACTCAGATGTGTTTCAGATTGGCCTCTGCAAAAGTCTATGGAGAGTTTTGCGTGCTTTCTTTATTCAGGCATATAGGTGCCCCAAGAAATGGTTCGTAAATAGCTAAAACTAAGATTAAACATTGTTGCCTGGCCAGCACAGCGTTCCAAAGATCCTAATTGATGCCAAGCTGTTGTTGGCTTGAAATTTTCATAAGGAAGCTGCCTTTTCAGACAGGGTGTCTCCAGAGTTAGGATAGAAGATCAAACATTAATGTTTACTATAAACAAAGTAAAATTAGAATTCTCAGAGCAGTCACACACACACACACACACACTGCAGAATGGCTTTACATACTAGAGAAGTTGAAGGGCTAATTGTTTATGTTACAGCCAAGGGCATTCTCAGGAGCTGCTAGAATGGGACCTAGCTTGGGCTTCTGAAGGAACCATTCACACCTGGCTGTTTGATCTTACTGACTTTGATATGACCGTCACCTGCCTACTTGATCTCTAACCATTTGCCTATCTCTCTTTCGTTTTCTGTATACCATGTAAACCTGATTTTTACTTTGTGCAAATACACTCAGATTCTGCACTTCCCTGTGTTGTCTCTGTTTGTCATTTCCGCTGAATTTTTTGCCCACCTGACCAGAACTCCATTCATCTGGCTGATCAAGGAATCCCCACAGCAATCCAGTCTGTGGCAGAGGTCATCTGTGGTTGGCAGAGCAGGGCCTTCTTAGTGGAGGATGGATGGTCCAAACTTCCCAGGGCCTCCAAGAAGTCCTGGGTCTCCTCTAGGCATCTTTGTTTTCTGCTGCTATCAGGAGGTCATTTATAAACTGTTGAGAGACTTTATCTTCAGGTTTTAGCAAGACAGAATGTTAATTATAAGGAAGCTAGTGGGTTTCCCCTCTATTTTTAGGGTTACCCTGGGCATGTTTTCTTTTCCAAGTGGGAACCTTTTTGATCTTTAGGGCCCCCCTTTACCTCTTTTTTCTAGACGCCATTTGTTTCAGATGTCTCCTACACAGGTAGGGCACTGGTTGGCACCAGGGTCTGAGTAAGCAGATTGGTTTCTGGAAATAATTTTCTTCAGGTGTCTCCTACAGTCCTCTGGTTTGGTCATGGCTGCCAACAGGATCTTTGCCAGGTCACGAGTCTCTTGCTTCCGCTCTTTCACCTGTCTTTCCTGAACTTTCTCTTTTATTAAACATTTTTTCTGCTGTTATCATTAAGTCTCTCAGACTCTTTCCCTTAATGTCTGGTGCTCCCTGATTGATAAAAACTAGAACTACTGAGGCTTTCACTTTGGATTGTCTCTATGACACTTTCTTTCTTTCTTTCTTTCTTTCTTTCTTTCTTTTTTAAAGATTTATTTATTATTATAAATGAGTACACAGAAGAGGGCGTCAGATTTCATTACAGATGGTTGTGAGCCACCATGTGATTGCTGGGATTTGAACTCACGATCTTCAGAAGAGCAGTTGGTACTCTTACCCGCTGAGCCATCTCACCAGCCCTCTATGACACTTTCTAAGAAAGCTGCAGAACTTTATTTCTCCGACTAATATCTTATCTTTGGCCAAATTGGTGGGCTGACTTACAGCCCCTTTGAGACCTGCCAACAGAGACTAGCGGTAAGACTTAGAGTCTCTTCTTACCTTTAGCAGTGCTGAAGTCCCGATCTGGTTGGGTTTAAGGGTAAATCAGCCTAAATAGATGCATGGTTGCTGGTGGGTTCCCCTGTTGGGCCAGCAACCAGTTTCCTAGATTCATTCTTCCTCTCTTTCTCTCTGGTGAAGAGAACTTGCAAAAGCTACTGGCCGTCATCCCAAGTGGGCTGGTGGGTGAAGAGGACTGTTTCCAAGAGATTAATTACTGAAAAGGGGGAGTTCTGAGTTCTTTAGTTATAAAGGTCACAAGTGGCGAAGGGCCAATAGCGATGTGGTTGGTTTCCTTGGTCACCAACCGGCCCTGCTGCATGCAAGGGTAAAACCGAAGACTCAGGCTCAGAAGGCAGCTCCCTTCCCCCCTCTTTGTGTCTTTGAAGCTGGTCTCCCCCTCCCCAGCTTGCTGTGGAGCTGCCTGTGGCAGAGTTGCCATTTGCCTGAGGGGTTGAATAAGGTGGTGCTGTCTGTTATCTGGGGAGAAAAAGTTTTTCTAGTGGTGACAGAAAGAGCCTGTCCCCTGGCTGTCCTGCAACTCACTCTGTAGACTAGGCTGGCCTCGAACTCAGAAATCTACCTGCCTCTGCCTCCCAAGTGCTGGGATTAAAGGCATGTGCCACCACGCTGTTCCCTAGTTTTAACATAGTGGAGTTGAAGGCATCTGTTCCATGTTAAACGTCTGTCAGAAAGTCGATAGACAACAAAGATTAAATACAAGAAAAATTCCAAGCTCTCTGCACTGCAACACGCCACCTTTTTTAGTTTTTAACGATTTACTTATTATCTGTAAGTACACTGTAGCTGTCTTCAGACACACCAGAAGAGAGCATCCAATCTCATTACAGATGGTTGTGAGCCACCATGTGGTTTCTGGGATTTGAACTCAGGACCTCCGCAAGAGCAGTCAGTGCGCTTAACCGCTGAGCCACTGAGTCATCTCTCCAGCCCCAGCAACACGCCACCTTAAAACAACCAGAAGGTGGCGCTCATATACGAGAAAAGAAACTCTAAGGAACAAGAGTAACCAGATCGGTGAGCACCCTTGTCTCTCTTGAGCCCACGCCCACCCCAGACAAGGGAGTCAGAACCTCCTCTGGTCCCATGTGCCCGTGGTACCCTTGCATATCTGCTTAAACTGCCTCTGGCCACAAATACAGATCTAAGGCCTTTTTTATTTTCAGAACAGAATTACAGATGTGGCACCACTCAGAGTTTATGAACAGACAAAGACAGATAGGAATTACCATACATAAACACATGGACAGACTCACAGACTCAGACGGATATTATCAGTATTGAGACCCACTCCACCGGTCCCGGAGGCCTTGGAGTTCCTGGCCAATGCACCAAAATGTGCCAGGAAACATTCATGAACTCCCAAAAGACCACCAAGGAGCTGAATCCGATGCGATCACATTAGACTCTCTTTATTCCAAGCTTGAGTTTGGGCCACACACCATCTGTGACACAGGAGAACGGGAAGAGGTGTCCGAGCCCAGTTTCAGGCAAGCATTTATAGAAGCAGGAAGTGGGTATCTAGCCTGGTACATACCTTATTGGGTGGCGGGGCATTATGGCCTTTAACGTAACTGGCTGGTGCTGGGAGTCAAACCATAAACTTCTGCTTTCCTCTTGACTGGTGGCTTGTTAGGCAGGGGCAGCTTGTAATCTGGAGATGCAGATTTGTTAGGGGAATAACCTGGAAACTGGTGCTAGGTACTGGCCTGTTAGTTATCTTGAGTTCAACCTTAGGTCAGGTTCTCTAAGATGGAGTCTGAACCCAAAAGATTTGGTCTCTCACGAGTACTTTGCTGAGTATTTTTGCACTGATGTTCATTGGTCTGAAACTCTCTGTTGTTCTTTAATCATTCTGTGGTTTACATATCAGGTTGACTGTTGCCTCTAGAATGAGTTTGGCAATCTTCCTTTTGTTTGTACTTTGTGCAATACTTTGAGGAGTATTGGTATTCGCTCTTCTTTGAAAATCTGGTAAAATTCTGTATTCTGTGCTAAGACCATCTTAGATTTTTTTCCTTAGGAGACTTTTAATGACTGCTTCTATTTCCCTGGGGGTTATAGGACTATTTAGATAGTTTATATGGTCTTGACTTAACTTTGGAAAGTGGAATCTGTCTAGAAAACCACCCATTTCATTTAAATTTTTCAATTTTTTTGGAGGACAGGCTTTAGAAGTAAGACCTAATAATTCTTTGAGTTTCCTCAGTGTCTGTTGTTATGTCTCCTG
>NW_022196904.1:38601220-38614316 GCF_008632895.1 Mastomys coucha
AAAAAAAAAAAAAAAAAAAGAATCTGTGTTACAGAAGATTTCTTGACATCTACAGAGGATTAAGATTAAGCACAAAAGCAAATGTAGATTCAACAAGATAAGACCTGGTGAGGTTCACTGTAAGACTCTTGGTCTACATCTGTTTGAGATCCTGGGAACAAACCACAATACTTTGTGGGGAAAAAAAGAGAAAAAAATGGAAGTAGGTTGAAAAATTCTTATGACATATCTTATTGTGTGTATGAATTTGGCTATTATCATACCAGGGCCCACATGTGGATATTAGAAAAGAACATGTAGAAACTGGTTTTACCTTTCCACAATGTGGGTTATGTACATAGAACTCAGGGTTGATGACAAGGTCTTGGGCTGTGCCATCACCCTAGCTTCAGATTTTCTTATATTCTACATGATCTCAAACTCACTGTATGACTCAGGTTGAATGAATTTCTCATTTGATTGCCCAATATATGTCATGATTAGAGGGCAAGACCCCTCCAGTGAACCTTTACTGTACTCTTTAGTATTTCATGATGACATTCTGCCCTAAATGCATACTTAATCTGTTTCCTCTGGGAAACCTTGTGTTCTCAGGGGACATTTTATCCTACTTGCTTTTATTGCCACCATTATCTCTGACTGTCTCTGTCCCCCTCTCTCATTCTCTTTCCTTGTCTGTCTCTAAATCTGTCTCTCTATTATCTCTGTGTATCTCTCTGACTCTTTCTGTGCCTCTGTTTCTCTCTATCTCTGTCTCTCTCTTTCTCCTTCTCCTTAATTTTTTTGAGAAAGAGTTTCTCTGTGTAGCTCTGGCTGTGCTGGAACTTGCTCTATAGACCAAGCTGGCTTCAAACTCACAGAGACAGAACTGTCTCTCCCTCCTAGGTGCAGGGAATAAAGGAACTGAGCTACCACTGCCCAAGGTTTATCCAGCTTCTTTGGCCTCTGCAAAAACACTGGTCTTGCAGCTGCTTTGGAAAAAGCTGGAGAGACAAGAAAGCATTATACTATGGTAGACTTGACCAATGTATTTTCTTTTTTCTTTTTCTTTTTCTTTTTCTCTTTCTCCTTCTTCTCCTTCTTCTCCTTCTTCTCCTTCTTCTCCTTCTTCTCCTTCTTCTCCTTCTTCTTCTTTTTTTTTTTTTAAAGAATTATATATTTGGGGCTGGCAAGATGGCTCAGTGGGCAAGATCACTGACTGCTCTTCCAAAGGTCCCGAGTTCCGATCTCAGCAACCATATGGTGGCTCACAACCACCCGTAATGAGATCTGATGCCCTCTTCCGGTGCGTCTGAAGACAGCTACAATGAATTATGCCAGAGTGAACGAGGCCGGCAGAGGTCCTGACTTCAATTCCCAGCAGCCACACACATGATGGCTCACAGCCATCTGTATAGCTACAGTGTACTCATACACATAAAATAAATGAATAATTCTTTTTTAAAGATTTATTTTATTTATTTTATGTGTATGAGTACACTGTAGCTGTCTTCACACACACCAGAAGAGAGCATCAGATCCCATTACAGATGGTTGTTAGCCACCATGTGGTTGCTGGGAATTGAACTCAGGATCCCAAGAAGAACAGTCAGTGCTCTTAACAGCTGAATCATCTCTCCACCCTCCAACCAATGCATTTTCTATTGAAAAGTGTCAATACTTTTGGTTCATGTAGGGCCTTGAGTATCTTAAACTGCCCTTGAACGTGCTATGCAGTTGATAATGACACTGAGCTTGGATTACCAGCATGACTCACCACCCAGTAGACTTGTTAGTAAGGATGGTGCCCACTTTGTCCACTGAGCTCCTAAACACAACAATTTTGTTTTGCTTGATTGTTGAGAGACCACAGTGGAGGAATCAGGACACTGACCCACCTACAAAGGTTTTGACCCAAAATTTGTCCTGCCTAATAAGATGCCAGGACAAAGATGGAGCAGAGACTGATAGAATGGACAACCAGTCCAACGTGAGACCCATTTCACTGGCAAGCACCAATCGCTGACACTATTAATGATATTGTGTTATGCTTGTTCTCAGGAGCCTAGCATAACTGTCCTGTGAGAAACTCCACCCAGCAGCTGAAACTTGAGGCAGAGACCCAGAGCTAAATACTAGACAGAGCTCCGGGACTCTTCTGGAAGAGTTGGAGGAAAGCCTGAAGGCTCTGAAGGGGATAGGAACTTTGTGGAAATACCAACAGAGTCAACTAACCTGGACAGTTGCGGGCTTCTAGAGACAGAGCCACAAACACAGAGCTACCATGGTCTAGACAAATAACTCCACACATATGTAACAGATGGGCAGTTGGCTTTCATGCAGGCCCCTAAACTTGAGCGGAGACTGTCTGTCCCTCAGTTGGTTTTCTGTCTGTGGATCCCATCCCCCTAGCTGGGCTGCCTTGCCTGGCTTCAGTGATATATCAGAGAGGATATACCTAGTCCTGCAGAAATTTGATGTGCCAAGGTAAGGTGGTGATACTCAGGTGAGCCTCCCCATTCCCAGAGGAAAAGGGAAGGGGGGAATGGTTTAAATAATTATGAATGTGTAAGAATAGAGGGAACTCACTGCTTAGGAGGAAACGTGGATCTTGCAGAGGATTTGAGCTCATTTCCCAGCACACACACATGAGACCTGGAATGACTAACTTCAGGAGATCCTACACTCTTTTCTGCCTCCAAGTCCCAAGACACTTGCCTTCACTTGTATAAATGGGGGGGGGGGGAGTCTGGCAAAAACACTTATTTAAATTTTGAGGTAATTTTTTCTTCTTTTATTTAAAGAGCATATAATTCAACAATAAGGAATGAATATTTTTAATTAAAAAAAAAACAATCCCACTATATAAACCACAGTGGCATGAAGCTATGACAAATAGGGCCGTCTAATTTCCCCAAATCCTGAGATTAAGGCTGTGAGATTAAGGCTGTGTACCAACACACTTCTTCCTTGCTATAAAGACCTGTACTGGTCAAGGGGGTGAGAGGTGTTGCTTGGAGTCAGGGTGTATCTCTGAGTTTACCAGTCCTCCAACTTGTCAAGTACCCATCCAGAGCTCATCAGCAGATGGACCTGAATCCTCACAATCCTCTGGGCCTTGGGCAACAGCTATCAGGGATGCTGGAGCTTCAGCTACTGTTAGGTCAGGGTGGGCTTCAACTGCTGCTGATTCACCAGAGTCCCCATCAGTTGCAGGGGCATGGCCATCAAGCAGGTCTTTTTGCAGACTAAATCTGGCACCATTACAGGCCTGATGGATGCAGAGAAGATTCCTGGCTAAAGTTGTTTGGGAATGAAACGCACACCCCATGTGCCTGAACTCATGGACTCTCCATTGGCAGAAGCAACAACAGGTAAGGAGCCAGGAAAATGGGTTGACTCAGAAACAGCTTTAGAGCTTCCATTTGTTTCAAGCAGTCCTTCTGGAACATTCCAGGGATTCTTCTGCTTGTCCTTAGCCTGGTTGTTCTTGAAACCAGATCTGGAAAACAAAGAGACATCAGAGTGCCAGGAGCCATCA
The DNA here is from genome assembly GCF_008632895.1 of Mastomys coucha. NCBI lineage: Eukaryota > Metazoa > Chordata > Mammalia > Rodentia > Muridae > Mastomys > Mastomys coucha. Next base: position 38,604,741 of record NW_022196904.1, read on the forward strand.
CAGAACAAGCTAATCCTAGCAGGTGACACTCCTGGAATGACTTTGCTTTAGATCAATAATTACAATGAAGCAAGGCCCAGGAGAAAATCATTTTAGGAGAGATTCCTGCTATTAATATGCTTTTCCTGTTATTATTAAACATATATGACAATCACTAGATATTAGCCCACCCTTTTGAGCAGATCTCTGAAGATCTACAAAGATGTACTGTCTTGTAGTGATGCTATATAGACAAATAGAACATTTCTTAATTTTTTAATGATGATGATTCTATAAGAATTCCTAAAATTATATCAGTATTTAATAAGCCCTTTTATAGTGGGACAGCTATTAGGTACTTTTCTGATAGTCACACTGCAATGAGAACTCTGCCATTCTACCATGGGTCACCAGTTAATTGTTTCAAGATAATAACCAGGCTTTCTACTACTCAGAACACATTCCATGAGGTTGTAACCAAAGGTCATAAAGAAGGAACTAATGATTTATTACAGGAGCTAGGACAGAAGATAAAGTATTGACTGGGTTTATCTATATAAAACTCCACTAATAACTTAGTTACCATTTTTAACTCTTGATGAACCTGTGGAGCTGAGACAGGTGATGAATGTTTAGCCAGATAATTACTCCTAATGGATATGCATGTAAACATTCACTGTTGTAAACTTCTTATTTATGATTTGAGTGTGTGTGAACTTGTGATGAACTCTTTGAACATGTGATCATGTATTCTGAAAGAGGTATAAGTGCTGAGCACAAAGAGTCAGAACTGAGCTGAGGAGAACCTTTTAGACAGAACACTTCTTAGACAAGAAGAGCAAAGAAGAATTTTCCCTTATCCCCCTTTCCTTTTTTCTTTCTTTCTCTCTTTCTTTCTTTTTTTTTTTTTTTTTCCAGACAGGGTTTCTCTGTGTAGCCCTGGCTCTCCTGGAACTCACTCTGTAGACCAGGTTGGCCTTGAACTCAGAAATTTGCCTGTCTCTGCCTTCCAAGTGCTAGGACTAAAGGTGTGTGCCACCACTGCCTGGCCCCCTTTTTCTTAGAGAGCTTTCATAGGGAACTTTTTACAACTTAGTAATAAATGCTATAATCACTTTAAAAAATTAATTTATTTTTTTATTAATCATTCCACTCATTTACATCTCAAATGATATCCCACTTCTCGGTTACCCTTCCACTAACACCCCTCCCCACATCCCTTTGCCCTTTTTTCTTCCTGTGACTTCTACTAGTAGGCTGAACGTTAGAGCCATGCAGCTCCTACTGAGATAGAACATAATCCACTTTACTTAATCCCCCACTATTAGGCTATAGGTGCCAATCATCTAAGCCAGCAGCTTTTTACCTTCAGAAAGGGCAAGAAAGTTTTTAGGGCTTTTTAGAAGTTTTCATTAGCATTTTAGTATAGTTAGAGAGCTAGAACATCCAGAGTCTATCAGTCTTTAAAGCCACCCCAGAGTCCTACTCTGTGCCCAACTCAACCTTCTCCAGGCCATAGGCTCCCGGCACCAGAGGAATACCAATTTGCCCCTAAGTGCATCACAAGGTAAAGCTTCTGGATGGAAGGCGGTTCTGTAGCAATAATGCACGAGTCAGAAATAGAGAAGCCTGAGTCTCTAGAGATTGTAGTAAGATAGAATGTGTATGGCCTGACATCAAAAAACTAGTAAGATTCAGCTAGTGTGTACTATGGGCTCTGAGGTCTAGGTCTCTGAGACCCTGCAGGGGAATAATGTTCATCTATATTGGTGCCTGGGTTAAAGCAGAATGTGAGGTTCAACCTTGAATGCATGTATATCGACCATCCACAACTGTCTAAGCTGCCCTAAGCATCTAAGAGGCACAGAGTGAAAATTGTGGCTGTTGGAGAGAGGGAAAAGGGATAACAGACTGGGATCTCAAACTCTGTCACACCAATCAATAATGACAGTGCCACGGCCTCCAGGATTGGGTACATGCACTGATCAAAATGTTCTTGCAGCAGAGCTTTTTATTCCTTGAATGTGGAGAGCCTTAAATGCTGCTTCTAGGATATTGGCAAGAATATTTACACTGGGCTAGGAAGACAAGGGAGTAGGCTCAGATAAAAATATTTACATTTGGGAGGTTCCTCCCGGTCTGTCTGGGCTGATTCCCTGAGTAGACCTTGGGCACAAGCTCCCTAGCCAGTCCACAACACCCAGAGGAAGCTTCACTACCGGGTGCTCTAACAAGCCCAGGATCACAAGATCCCAGAATCACAGGATCATTGAGACAGCTTAACTCTGAGGATTTCTAACACAACTAGGATCACAGGAAGGACAGGCTTCAGACAGATTTATGAAGGGCAAGTAGCACTAGAGATAACCAGATGGTGCGGGGCAAGTGTAAGAATATAAGCAACACAAACCAAGGTTACTTGGCATCATCAGAACTCAATACTCCCACCATAGCAAGTCCTGGACACACCATTACACCAGAAAAGCAAGATTCAGATATAAAATCACTTCTCATGGTGATGATACAGGACTTTAAGAAAGACATAAATAGCACCCTCAAAGAAATACAGGAGAACACAGGTAATCAGCTAGAAGCTCTTAAAGAGGAAACACAAAAATCCCTTAAAGAACTACAGGAAAACACAAACAAGTGAAGGAAATGAGCAAAACTATCCAGAATTTAAAAATGGAAATAGAAACAATAAAGAAATCAGAAAGAGAGACAGCCCTGGAGATAGAAAACTTAGGAAAGAAATCAGGAGTCATAGATGTAAGCATCACCAACAGAATATAAGAGATAAAAGAGAGAATCTCAAGGGCAGAAGACACCATAGAAAACATTGACACAACAGTCAAAGAAAATGCAAAAAGCAAAAAACTCCTAACCCAGAACATCCAGGAAATCCAGGACGCAATGAGAAGACCAAACCTAAGGATAACAGGTATAGAAGAGAGTGAAGACCCCCAATGTAATGGTCCAGTAAATATCTTCAACAAAATTATAGAAGAACACTTCCCTAACCTAAATAAAGAGATGCCCATGAACATACAAGAAGCCTACAGAACTCCAAATAGACTGGACCAGAAAAGAAATTCCTCCCATTACATAATAATAAAAACACCAAATGCACTAAACAAAGAAGGAATTTTAAAAGCAGTAAGGAAAAAAGGTCAAGTAACATATAAATGCAGGCCTATCAGAATTACATCAGACTTCTCACCAGAGACTATGAAAGCTAGAAGATCCTGGGCAGATGTCATACAGACCCTACAAGAACACAAACACCAGCCCAGGCTTCCATACCCAGCAAAACTCTCAATTACCATAGATGAAGAAAACAAGATATTCTATGACAAAACAAAACTTACACAATATCTTTCCACAAATCCAGCCCTAAGGATAATAGATGGAAAACATCAACATAAGGAGCAAAACTACACCCTAGAAGAAGCAAGAAAGTAATCTTTCAACAAACCCACACAAACCTAATTCTACCTCTTACAACAAAAACAACATGAAGTAACAAATACTTTTTCTTAATATGTTAATATGAAAATTAATATTACCAACATATCCTAGTTGATTGAAATTCAAAAATATGAGAAATTAAAAATTTGTTGATTGTCATCCAATGGTCTCTCTAATTTGGTAATTGGAGAAATAGGTCCAATATTGTACAATCCATGTACACTTTCTGCTTGTTTGTACATGACAGTGTCTTGTCGTTTACCACATAATGGCCTTGAATTCTTGCTTCTCCTATCTCAGCCTCTGTATTAGTAGTATTATTTCATGTCTTTACACTATACTATGGTTTTCAAAACAGCTTATATATTTCAAAAGTATTTATATACACAAGGAAGACATAGACAATTAACTAGGGAGGTTGCTTGTAAGAGAACAACAGAGAGGGAGACTGAATGCTTTGCTTGACATTTGTAGCTCTTGTGTGAAGTTTGAAGAAGACTTTATAAGTTACTCTTTTTCTGAGATGAATGCTTTTCCAAATCATCACAGCCAATGAACAGATTCTTATCCTCACCTAATGCCTGTGGCACCCTCCAAGCAAAACCATTGTTCATTGAAACAGTTGGTGAATGACTTTATGAATAGACCATCTTAATACACACACTATTTCATAAATGAATGTAACCTGTTCTCTGTGGGTTGAGAATGAAGTCACTCACTCAAGTCAAATAGCTTTGACTATAGCAGGAAGTCTGTATCCAAAAATTGTGCCTACAATTCATTCTTTGGCACAACAGAACTGTCAATTCTCAGCTTAGCTATGATGGAGGTAAAATCCCTTGGTGATGTGAGGATCATTGATGTAAGCCTTTATTACAATGAAATCCAATGTCTAAAAATTGTTCTTATTTTGGGCTTGTATCACAGTAAGAGCCAACATTTTAAGCTCTACTAAATACAAAACAAACAAACAAAAAGACTTTATATATTTATGTTCATTTAAGAAAATACTAGTAGTGATGTATTATTTTGAAATATACAGTTAATATGTTTGGAGTTATTTAAAATTTATATTGAGAAAAACATATGTATTTTCAGTATTGCTGTAGACAAGCATCTACATAGGACTGTTAAACTGATTGTTGTTTTATATCAAACAACTTTTATAATACCCATTTTTATTGTTATAATATTTTATAAATTTTAAAGACTATGACAAATAAAGATAATATAGGTATTGTCGGGAAACAAGAATGTGATTTAATTCTATTTACTTAAAATATGTTTTTAAATGTTAAATTCAGATAAATTGAAATCATGTAACGTTTCTTATCATAATGCAATAAAACTTAAAAAAAAAAAAGAATATTTACATTTGGGCTAATACAAAGCTCAAGCTAAACACAGCCAAAGAAAATCCCCTAGGCACAGTGACCACAGGACTTTGTTCATTGCCTTGTTCCAATACTTTAAGATTTGTTTATTTATTTATTATATGTAAGTACACTGTAGCTGTCTTCAGACACCCCAGAAGAGAGCGTCAGATCTCATTACGGATGGTTGTGACTGCTGGTACCTTCTGGAAGAGTAGTCAGTGCTTTTAACCGCTGAGCCATCTCTCCGGCCCGAGAACTGACCCTATTCTTTGCATGTATCTAGAATAGTATATAAGCAGACTGGAAAAAAATAAACCCCACTTCAGCTTCAACACTGGCTGGAGTCATGGTATAATGCTGTCTGTTTTTTCTTTCTTTAATCTTCACTCCCTCCCTCGAGACCCTGTTGACTGGCTGAGCTGGGTTGGACAATGGAGTATACGGTGCATACTTTCAGCTGCTCCCCTGGAGCCACAAGGCCGGTCACTATATTTATCTGACAGCACCATAGGTCCTAGAAAACCTGGAAAACAGATCTTACCAAGGATCTCGCCTGTGTCTGATGACTTTTATGCATTGAGAGTCTTTTCAGTGTTGGTAATCCTGGGCCCGTTACAGGACCTGGTTGCACTCCTATACTTGATTTTCTTGATGGTCTGAAACTGTCCCGCAGTTTCATGATCCGGGTTCTGCCTCGAAAGAAGACCTGAAACACAGAGTTCGAGAACAAAAGGACACGAAGCCAAGTTGAGGGTTTCCAATCAAGGCTCGTCTTTACTTTGGGGGTTCAGCATTTATGTACAAGAGAGCAAACTGAATCTCTAGGTTACAATGACATTTGAATAACATAAGGAATTCGGGAGGAGTCAGGAAGAGTCCAAACAAAGTCAAGGGGGAAGTCCAAGGGAAGCTGGCTGCTGGGCTGAAGGTGGAGACTCCGGGCGTCCCGCAGGTCTCAGCTCCGGGGAAAGGCTGGAGGCACAGTCCACAGTGGGGGAGGAGGTCAACAACCAATGTCCTCAGGCTGTATACGTGCCAGCCAGCAGGCATAGCTTCCTCTGGAATCCTCGAAGGTGGAACTCATAGTAGTAAGCCTTTGTTTCAGGCACAGCAGGCGTGAGTTGAGTCTTCCTGGCAAGCTCAGTGATGTCTTGCAGCTGAGGCATCCAACAATGGTCTTTGGGACTCTTGTTGACATAGGTACCTTTCAGGGACTAAAAGACTTGTTTCCATTGGACATGTTGGGGACACCAGGGGACTCTGACACATTTGGAAAGGTAAATTCCTTGCAGGATCTTGAGACATTTGGAAACTGGTTTCTATGGGTGCATTTGAAGACATTTGGAATTTTGGATGCAAGGAGAGACTTTGGGGCATATGCTCGCTCTGATCTTATTGGAGCATGCTCCTACTGGAGAACCAGAAAAAAGGAAACACATCAGAAAAGCTCCAGAGACCACCCACCATTGGATAATGGTAATTGAGTTTTTGAGTTTATGCTAATTGAGAGTTTTGCTGGGTATGGGTAGGTAGACCAACACCCACCTACCTAGCACATGCTTTGGAATTCTCATAGAGGCAGGGATCAGTCAGGAGTCTCGGTCTTTCTGACCACCTGCCTCTGTCTCTCACGCCTATAAGTATTCTCAACATTGCAATAAACATGCAAATAGCTTCTGTATTAATATGAGACTCAGCCCACGGAGGCTGGCAATTGGATGTTCTCTTCCAATGTTTAAAAGTCCTAGATCCCTGGAGGGGGTGAGGTGAGGTATGGCAAAGAACCAAAGGTGAGGGGAATGGGGCAAAGAACTCTGGGAGGGAGAGACGGGGGATGGGGGCAACATTTGAAATGCAAATAGATAAAAAAATTATAAAAAAAATAAGTTGGAGATCCTCTTCCTTTCTGCCTGAGTGTCTCCAACTAAGGAGTGAAGACCCATGGAACAGGCAACATCCAAGTGACCCTGTTCCACCCTCATCTCCTATACAGGAGTACTCATGGTCTAATTACCCTGGATGTAAGCAGGCTCTTAGGTCTAACCCTAGTATGGAAGCTCTACTCCCAGGACCCTCCATAGGCTCCTCTCTCATCCCCTCACATCTAGCAGACATTCCCACCCTGTGGCCACACTCAGTCTGCAGCCACACCTTATGGAAACCTGGCCAGGCGGAAGACATCTTTTTGGCTTTTTTGTTGTTGTTGTTGTTGTTTTGTTTTGTTTTTTGAGGCAGGGTTTCTCTGTATGAACTCCCTGGTTACCCTGAAACTCCAATTGTAAATGGCGCTGAACTAGAACTCCCAGAGAGCCGTATGCCTTTGCCTACCGCACCCAGTGCTGTAATTAAAGGCGTGTATCACCATACCACACCCATTCTTCCAGGTCTCCTGCCCTCTTATCACACCATCCAGAAGAAATTTGTCCTTCACTATTCTGTGACCATCTCAAGAAAAAGGTTTCTTATCATCGTGCTTTACAGGGGACCTGCTCATCCCTGCCCACTGCTGTCATCCCATAATTCCCTCTTCTTTCTCTTTTTAAACTGAGGCAGGGTCCTTCTACATTTACCCGACTCTCTGGATCTCACTATACAGACAAACCAGGCCTCATCATTACAGAGACTCACTTGCCAGTAGCTCCTGAGTACTGGGATTAAAAGTGTGGTCCACACACCCAATATGGTTACCCCTTCTAGATGGAGGAAGCCTGCTCAGCCATAAACCTTCCTGGCTGTCACACTTTTGAGCCAGAATAGCGCCACCATGCCCTTTCTAGGCCATCCAGAGTCTTACTCTGGTCCCAGGGTCACTGGAGATCCCATTGTGAGTTCTTCCTAGTTCTGTATGCACACATTTAAAGGAACTAAGTCAGAGAGTCCCCACAGTCCCCACGTCCTACAGTCAAGTCTCTCCATCAATTGTTCCAGGCTTTCTATACAACACAGGACTCAGGCCTGTGCCTCGAATGGAGAACAGAGCACCTAGAGGTCTCCTGAAAGCTCATTCACAGGCTGCCCCAATCCGTGCATGTGACTGGTCCTCAGTGTTTATATCTATGGGATAAACTTCAAACAGCTCCTAAATTTACATAACACCTACTGCCTATTTACAGGGCATATTTTAGACTTGACCAATCAAACACCCATATGAGCTACAGAATGTTACCAAGACTCCTCCTTTGCTAGCTCCCAAGCTTCCCCTACCATGATGCCCCCTTCACACAGCACCTTTAAACACTTCATGCAGCCCACCAACTCACCTGAAATCTAGAAGGTTGTTGTAACTTCCCAGTCCTCTGCTTGAAGGAGCTGCACTTAAATCTCTCTCCAAACATGAAATTCAGTGCCCCTCCCACATTTTGACATCCTGCAGACATTCAAATCCATTATCCTCACCCACCCTTTGGTGCCATACTGGTTTCAGCATGACTTTTTAGAACCTTAGTTTTTTTTTTTTTAAATTTCCTTTTTACCTATTCACTTTACATCCTGGTCATTGCACCTCTCGAGGTCACCCTCTCCCACAATCCTTTCCCCATCCCCCTTCCCTTTCTCCTCTGAGTGGGTGGGGGTCCGCATGGGTATCCCCCCAACCCTGGCACATCAAGACTCTGCAAGGCTAGGCAATTCCTAGACACAAGACAAGGCAACCAAACTAGAAGAAGAAATCTCATATATGGACAACAGTTTTTGGGATAGCTCCTGCTCCAGCTGCTCAGAACCCACGTGAAGACTAGCCTGTACATCTGCCACATAAGTTTGAGGAGGCCTCAGCCTGCATGTGGTCTTTGGCTGGTGGTTCAGTCTCTGAGAACCCCAAAGGTCAGGGTTAGTCGGCTCTGTTGGTCTTCTGTGGAGCTCCTATCCAGGCCCACGATCCTTTCTCCTTTTCTTCCTTAAGAGTGCCCAAGCTCTATCCTCTGTATGGTTGTGGGTGTGCATATATCTATATGTCTTAGTTAGGGTTTTGCTGTGAACAGATGCTATGACCAAGGCAAGTCTTATAAAAGACAACATTTAATTGGGGCTGAACTTCCAGGTTCAGAAGTTCAGTCCATTATCATCAAGGTGGGAGCATGGCAGCCTGTAGGCAGGCATGGTGCAGGCGGAGTTGACAGTTCTGCACCTTCTTCTGAAGGTTGTTAGTGAAGACTGGCTTCCAAGCAGCTAGAATGAGGGACTAAAAGCCCACAGCCACAGCAACACACCTACTCCAACAAGGCCACACCTCCACATCGTGCCACTCCCTGAGTAGAGCAGATACAAACCATAACATGATCTGAATCAGGGGCTGGGTGGAGCCTCTCAGAGGACAACATGTAGAGCCCTAGTGTCATGGGTTTAATTTTAGTTGTTTTGTTGTCTTTTGTTTGGGTTTTGTGTCAAGGTCTCTCTATTAGCCCAGGCTGTTCTAGAGATGAACATCTAGAGATGTTCAGCCTCCTGAGTTCTGAATACAGGTGTGGGTCACCACAATGCTTCAAGATGTAATCATTGTTTCCAGAGCGATTTCAGAGGGACAGGTTTGTGTGAAAATTGAAAACTAAGGAAAATGGGCCTTTCCTCTGAGGGTGCCAGTCCACAAGAAATTGGGGCTGCACCTGTCAGTCGCTTTCTTAGGAAACAGATTTCTACTCAGTCTGCTTCCAGGGCCCTTACCCATTCCTACCTCTTACTGAACATGACTTAGAGGTCAACAGCATGCTGTCTTCAACAACCCTGTTTGCTCCCTTACACTGGGGGGGGGGGGGGG
>NW_022196904.1:38614356-38617370 GCF_008632895.1 Mastomys coucha
CTCTCTTCCTAGATTCCCCTAGGCTCCTGTGCAGAAGGCTCAAGTTGCTCGCTTGTTGCTAGGGCTTAGTTTCCGTTCACAAATTGTCCCTGGCCTAAATGGTCTTCAGAAGAAAATGCTCATGTCTTTTTGTGAGGGAATGACAGCTTTTAATTAAAAACTGTTTTGGGGCTGGCGAGATGGCTCAGCAGGTAAGAGCACTGACTGTTCTTCCGAAGGTCCTAGGTTCAAATCCCAGCAACCACATGGTGGCTTACAACCACCCATAATGAGATCTGACCCTCTCTTCTGGTGCATCTGAAGACAGCTACAGTGTACTTATGTATAATAATAAATAAGCGGGATTGACCGGAGCAAGTAGAGGTCCTAAAAAAAAAATTAAAAACTGTTTTTAATCAGCATCAAGGAGCCTTGGTTTCCATGGCCCAGCCACTCCCAGCTGCAGGAATACCGAGGCTGCAACTGGTCTCTTACTTGTTGGAGAAACCTGTGTCAGTGAAGACCTTAGATTACTGGGCCAGCTCCCAGAAAGCTTTCTTCACATCTGCTGAGGATTAAAATTAACCACAAAACCGAGTGCAAATGTAACCAAATAGGACCTTGTGGGGCTTATGGACAGAGAATTTATCTATAATTGTGTGAGATCCTGTGACCAACATCAATATTTTCTGGAAAAAAATATATAAAGTACACTGAACAAAAAAACACTGTGTCTTGGTGCCTTTTAGTTAGTTTGGTTAAGGGTTTGCCTATCTCACTGATTTACCCAAAGAACCAGCTCTTAGTTTTGTTGATTCTTTGTATTGTTCTCTTTGTTTCTAATTACTTGATTTCAGCCTTGAGTTTCATTATATACTCCCAGGAAATAATCAGGAGAAGGTCCTGCTCAGCCTTGTACCTTCCTGGCTGTCACCCTTTTCAGCCAGAATACCACCTTCTTGTTCTGCATGCACACCTTTAAAGAGATGAATCAGGGAAGCCCCATAGTACCCACCTCATACCTTTAAGACTCTCCATCAACCACCTGTCATTCCTGTGGGTAGAAGCTCCCAAACCTACCCACACAATCTACAAAAGAAAGTCCATGCAAAACCCACCCCATTCATCAGCAGGCTCTCCCATCTCTTCCATACTGGGAGTTAAAAGTCTGACCTTAAATTTCTTCTCCATCAGGAACCTTTCCAACCTTCTAATCTTATGCCACTTCACATTTAGGAAAACATCTCATCATATAGCTCCTCCACTCAGTCTGTTGCCCAAACCATATGGAATCATGGCCACATTGAGGACATCTTTCTTTATTGAACAGAGATACACAGTACCATTTTTCTTGGGAGCCGAAAAACTAACAGAGCACTTGGCACTGTCCTGTTTGTGCTACAGCCAAAAAGATGCATCTTTTTTGGTACGTGATCATCTCAGAAAAATGACCTCGAGATAGTCTATAGCCCATGGGTCCTGCTCATTCCTTCCCATTGCTGACATTCCTTTCTTTTGCTCTTTTCTTTCTTTTCAAATCCATCCAATATCTGTCTACATGGCCATGACCCTCCTGAATCACATTATATAGACCAGTCTGGCCTGAAAATTACAGATATCCACCTGCCTTTGTCTCCTGAATGCTGGGATTAAGGCTGTAGGCAAACACAACTAGCTTTCGCCACTCTTTATATGGTCCATGGGCCTGCTCAGCATTCCATCTTGTTGAGTGTATGAAAGCAGTATGTGCACATGTGAAGGTATGTGCACCTAAGTCCAGAAGAGGGTGGAAGAGCCCTGCACTGGAGGTCCTGAAGGTGGAGAGACACAAAACAGGGTTGCTGGGAACTGAACTGGGTGCTCTGAGCCATTGCAAGCACACAAGATTTTCATTTTCTTGATGTTGCGGCACACTATATACATGTGGAATTGTATTAAAACCACTATTGATTTAAAGATAAAATAACACAATAGGAGATTAGAGCAACTCATGGTGTGTTAGCACTTGGAATCTCAACACTCAGGAGAAGAACAAAGATACACAGAATGTTAATACCATGGTGGAGTCCATGAAGAAATAGCTATGATGAGTCTGTACTGTAGCCAGCAGCCATGTTGGTATCAGCAGGCCTTGCTATAGCAGGAAGACCATATTGGTGTTAGTGGCCTGTGTTCCAAACTTAGTCTATGTCCATGTCTATGGCCCTGGCTGCCTCTGTGGGCGTTTTCTGGGTCCATAACTCTCCTACTGCTGGGGGCCATGTTTGTGGTCTGTGCATTCTCAGGGGACCATGTGGACGCCCATGATACATGCTTCCCACCGATTATGAAGAGCAACAAGGATATTATTGCTGTGATATCGATGTCTGCAGACTCACAGTTAAGAGTGAATGACACAGAAAGCTTCTGTGACAACCAATAATCGCATCCCAACCCATCCCAACCTAACAAACAAACTAGGCAGGAAGTCATCAAAGCCAGCTACTAAAATGTGATGGGATGCTGAAGTGCAGCCCTTCACAACTGATGGCTTCTGGCAAGGGTGGAGGAGGAAGAGGACTCACTTGTGTTTAGGCAGCAGTCCACAGGTCTCTTGCTGTAGCAACACACCTGGAGCGAGCATCCATGAGTTGTAAGAAGATGGCAGACAAACCAGATATGGGGGAAATCCCTAGCTTTGATAAGGCCAAGCTGAAGAAAACCAAGACCCAGAAGAACACTCTGCTGACCAAAGAGAACCCTGAACAGAAAAAGAGGAGTGAAATCTCCTAAAAGCCTAGGAAGATTTCCTCATCCCACCCTGTCATCTCCAAGACCCCCTCGTGATGTAGAGGAAGAGCCACCTGCAAGATGGACTTGAGCCACAAGCTGCACTGTGAACCCGGGCACTCCAAGCCTATGCTAACAGCCCACAGGTCTCTCTGAAGGGGACCCCTCCACTAATTGGACTGCCAGATTTCACCGGTTTGCCCTGGGATATTATAGACAATTATTTGTATGACTGATGAAAATAAAATACACCTCATGGCAAAAAA
>NW_022196904.1:38617601-38619703 GCF_008632895.1 Mastomys coucha
TTACTATTTTTGTTATGGAAGGTTACAAGTTTGGGTGGACTTGGAAGGATGGGGAAATGAATGTGACCAGGTGGTGTGTGATCTAAAATTCTAAGAATCAATAAAAATGTTATGTTGAAAAAATAGCTGTATATTTTCTATATAGTAAAATATTTAATACAAACTCAAATTTGAAAAAAAGTTAAAAAAAAAAAAAACCCGAATGGAGTTTCTCTTGGGCTTCTAGCTACCTTCACAGCTACCACTGGAACTTTTGAAGCTGTGATGGTGTTTGGAGCTGGTTTAGACAAGATCTTGGGCTAGAGCTGGGTGTGTAGTTATTGCATAAGCTGCTGATTGGTCTGTGATTGTGTCTACTGTGGCCTGTTTGGCCTGTACAGACACCAGGGCTTCACATAAGAGACTCTTGTTGGTCTGGGCAATGGAGAAGACAGATCCCAGAACATACTTGAGCTTAGTGGAGGAGGAGGGCCGACACATGATGGTCTCTCCCACATGGAAAATATGGATTCTGAATCTGAGGAAATATTTGATAGAGGGCTAAGTGGAGGAAGACAATTGAAGACAGAACGTCTCTGGGACAAGGAATCCCCACAGTCAGAGGTCAGGGGAAAGACCATGCCTTTGGGCTGCCAGATCTAGCACAGTAATTCAGCCTTGCTTCTACATTTCACTATAGCCTTTTCCCTCTGCTACCTCTGCTGCCTAGATCTTGTATTTTTTTTGGGGGGGGGGGGTAGAGCTCCGCACAGGCTGGATCAATGGTGGAAAAGATGGATCCCTGGTCTCGGGAGGTTCTCAGTGGACTGAGTTGAAGATGGCAGACTTCCATACGTTTCTGGCACAAGAAGACTCCACTGCAGAGGAGACAGGAAGTTCCCAGCCTTTGGGGTCCATAGGCCTATCTTGAGTCCCACATCTAGGCTTCCCAGGTAGTTTTTGAGCCTTCTTCTTTGGCTGCTCCCTAGCATGTCAGTTCTGGAACCAGATCTAGAAAGAAAAGAGGAGGAGGAGGAGAAGAAGAAGAAGGAGAAGGAGGAGGAGAAGGAGGAGGAGGAGGAGGAGCAGCAGCAGAAATCAGGAGAGGCATGGTGTACCAATTGTGTCCCAAATCTGAAGATGCTTAGTGAAAAGCCTGGGACTTGGTCTCTACCCAGAACACATTACAGAACCCTACAGTTCTTGAACCTAAGAAGAATGGAGGCAGAATGAGCTAAACATCAAACCCATGATTATGGATGTGTTTAAGAGTCAGAAATTTTGAGGAGAGCCCTGATATCTATGCCTCCCTTACACTGTGTGGAACCAGTATGCTTCTCCAGGGTACAAGAATTCTGCATTGAGAAGCTACAGGGGATGCAAATCTAGCCTTTCTACAACCTGGAACTTTACAAGGAGATGGGACAGTCAGGAAAGTGTGCACTTGGGTGATGGGGGAATGGCTAGCCAACTAGGGAAGAGGGAGAGATAAGAGGAGCCAGACCTTGATTTTGTGATCCATGAATCCAAGCCTTTGAGCCAGTGCCATGCATTGTTTGTGGGTCGGGTACTTGCACTTTTCAAAATATTCTTTTGGGACTAGCATTTGTTCCTTGATGAACACGGTGTGCTCCATCCTCTGCCTCCTTGAATCTCTGGGAAAAACTTGTGGCACCAAAGGTACTTGGGAAGCCAGGAAAACTTGGTAGAATTGAGGCACCTTGAGAAGCTTTGAAGTCTGGGTTCACTGGAGACCTAAAGGATTTGTCCCTGAAGTTACAGAGTGTCCTCTGATTATTTGTGGCAACAGAAAGCCTTAGGGAACTGGAGATCTTAGCATTGGGTAGAAACTCGGTCCCACTGGGAGACCCCGCTTCACAGGAGAACCTGGGAATAAAATAATATATCGGAGAAGCCCCACAGTCCCTAACTTCTATACTTAGGTCTCCCCATTAATCTCCTTAGACTTCTTATATATTACTAGGCTCAGGCCTTGGTGTACAGTGCACAAAATCAGAGTAGCTAAACCCACACCTAGAGATCTCATCAGCACCCCTCCTCTGTCTTTCCTGAGCCCTGCACTCCTATGGATCTCAGTGAAAACTTAAAAAAAAAAAAAAAAA
>NW_022196904.1:38619889-38632899 GCF_008632895.1 Mastomys coucha
GGAGTTGATGGACTTTAACCTCCAAACACACACACCATCTCCAGAATGCTACTAAAGGGACCTCCTTCTATAGCTCCTTCTATGTTTTTTGAAGGTAACTCCCCCAGCATATCCATGATATACCACAAAAATTTTAAACAAATTTAACCTATATATGTCCACAAATCCAGTCAGTCCTATAGAATATTCTAGAAGAAAAACTCCAACCCAAGGAGGGTAAGAACACACAAGAAAATAAAGGAAGTGTGTAAGTCTATACCAAGAAAACCAAAAAAAGGGAAGCAAATACACACACACACACACACACACACACACACACGTACTAAGAACATCAAAATTCACCGGAATTAACAGTCATTATTTAATATCTTTCAATATCAATGGACTCAATTCCTAGAAAAAGATACAAGCTAACAATATAGATACAAAAGCAGGATCCACCATTC
Organism: Mastomys coucha; assembly: GCF_008632895.1. Classification (NCBI taxonomy): domain Eukaryota; kingdom Metazoa; phylum Chordata; class Mammalia; order Rodentia; family Muridae; genus Mastomys; species Mastomys coucha. Next base: position 38,620,336 of record NW_022196904.1, read on the forward strand.
TGCTGCATACAAGAAAAACACCTCAGCAACAAGGACACACATTACCTCAGAATAAAGGGATGGACAAAGATTGTAGGAGCAGGCTAACCCAAGAAGCATGATGGAATAGCCATTCTAATAGATTTTCAACCAAAAGTAATCAAAAAGGGATGGAGAAGAACATTTCGTATACCTCAAAGGAAAAATCCACTGAGATGACATCTCACTTCTGAACACTGATGCCCCAAATGCAAGGGGCACCCACATTCATTAAAGAAAAATTACTAAAACTTAAATTACATATTGAGCCCAACACATCAATATTGGGAGAGTTCAACACCCCACTCTTACCAATGGACAGGTCATCCAGACAGAAATTAAACAGGAAAATGATAAAGGTAACAGATGATATGAATCAAACTGACCTAATATTTCATCTAAACACAAAAGAATGTACCTTCTGTTCAGAACCTCACGAACTTTCTCCAAAATTGACCATATATGTGGGCCTAAAATAAGTCTCAACAGATACAAGAAAGTTGAAATAGCACCTTGTATCTGACCAGACCACCATGGATTAAGGCTGGATTTTAACAACAACAGAAAGCCTAAAAATCCATGGAAACTGAACAGCTTTCTACTCAATGACTACTGGGTTGAGGAAGAAACACAGAAAGAAATCAAAGACTTTCTAGAAATCAATGAAAATGAATGCACAGCAAATCCAAACTTATGGGACACAACAAGGAAAGTAGTGCTAAGAAGAAAGTTCATAGCACTAAGTACCTTCAAAAATAAATTAGTGAGATTTCATATTAATGAGTTAACAGCACATGTGAAAGCTCTGGAAAAACAAAAGGAAAAACACCTAAGAGGAGAAGCCAGCAGTAAATAATCAAACCTATGGCCTAAATCAATCATTTAGAAACAACAACAATACAATGAATCAACAAAACCAAGATCTAGTTCTTTGAGAAATCAACAAGATAGACAAACCTTTAGCTAAACTATCTAAAAGGCAGAGAGACTGTATGGAAATTAACAAAATCAGAAACAAAAGAGGGGACATAGCATAATAGACATTGAAGATATCTAAAGAATCATTAGATTTTACTTGAAAATCCTGTACTCCACAAAACTGAACAATCTAAACAAAATGGGAACTTTTTTGGTAGATACCACTTAGCAAAGTTAAATCAAGATCAGGTAAATTAGGCATATATCCCCTAAGGAAACAGAAGCACTTATGCCATCCACCACCACTACCAACAACAAAAAAACCCCACCGCCATATGGTTTTCAAAGAAGAGCTAATACCAATATGGCTCAAATGATTCTACAAAATTGAAACAGAAGGAACACTGCCAGATTTACTTTATGAGACCACAGGTAGCCTGACAACTAAGCCACACATAGAAACAACAAAGAGAATTTCATACCAATTTCCCTATGAACATTGAGATCAAAATACTCATATAAACCAAATTTAAGAACATATCAAAAACATTAACCCCAATTATGAAATAGGCTTCATAAGATATGCAGAGGTGGTTCAACATATAAAAATCCATCAATGTAATCCATCATATAAACAAAGAAAAGGACACATGATCTTCTCATTAAGTGCTGAAAAACCCCTTAACAAAATTCAACACCCTTTTATGATAAAAGTCTTGGAGAAATTGGAGATACAAGGCACATACACAAACACAAGAAATGCAATACACAGCAAGCCAATTGTCAACATCAAATCAAATAGAGAGAAACTTACAGCAATTCCACAAAAATTAAGGACAAGGAAAGACTGTCCACTCTCTCCATAGCTATTCACAAAAAAGTACTTGAAATTTTAGATAGAGCAATAAACAACAAAAGGCGATCAGGAGAATACAAATTGTAAAGAAAGAAGTCAAAGTATCACTATTTACAGATGATGTGATAATATACATGAGTAACCCCGTAAAGTCTACCAGGGAACTCCTACAGCTGATAAACACCTTCAGCAAAGTGGCTTGATACAAAATTAAGTTAAAAAGAAAAAAGAAAAACCTATAGCCCTCCTATATAAAAATGATAAACTGGCCGAGAAAGAAATTAGGGGAACAACACATATTAGACAAATAATAGAAAATATCTAGGTGTAATTCTAACTAAGCAAGTCAAAGGCCTATAGAAAAAGAATTTCATGTATTTGAAGAAAGAAGTTGAAGAAGATATCAGAAGATGGAAAGATCTCTCATGCTCACAGATCAGTAGAATTAACAGGGAATAAAAAAGCTATCCTACCAGAAGAAATCTACAGATTCAATGCAATTCCCATCAAAATTCCCACTCATACTTGGGATTGATACGAACCTTCATATGAAAAAAACAAACTCCAGGATAGCTAAAAGAATGTACAATGAAAATCTTTGGCGGTATCACCATTCCTGGACTCAACCTCTACTACAGAGCCATAGTAATTAAAAGAGAAAAAAGAAACAAAAAGAGAAACACATGTTACTGGCATAAAGACAGACACATTAAACAATGGAATTGAATCAAAGACTCATAAGTAAATCCACCCACTATGGACTGTAGCTTTTTGGGTTTTTGACAAAGAAGCCAAAACTACACAATGGGAAAAAGAAAGCACCTTTAACAAATAGTACTAGTCTAACTGTATGTCTGCATGAAGAGGAATGCAAATAGATCCATGTCTGTCACCCTACACAAAAATTAAGTCCAAGTAGTTCAAAGATCTCAACATAAAACCACACACACTAATACTAATGAACTAAAGGTGGGAAGTAACCACGAACACATTGGAACAGGAGACAGGTGAATTCCTAAACAGAATACCAACAGCTCCGGTGTGGGGATCAACAATTAATAAATGGAACCTCATGAAACAAAGTTTTTTTACTGTAAAGCAAAGAACACCATCAAGAGAACAAAAGAGCAGCCTACAGAATGAGAAAAGAGTTTTCACCAACTCCACATCCAACAGAGGGCTGATATCAAAACTATGTAAAGAATCTAAGAAACTAGACATTAACAAACCAAATAACCCAATTTTAAAACTGGGATACATAGCTAAACAGATAACTCTTGACAGAAGGATCTCTGATGGATGAGAAGCGCTTAAAGAAATGTTCAACATCCTTAGTCATCAAGGCAAATGTAAATCAAAATGACTTGGGGATTCCATCTTACACCTGTCAGATGGCTAAGATCAAAACCTCAAACCACAGCTCATACTGCTGAGGTTGTGGAGAAGGGAACACTCCTCCATTGCTGGTGGGAGTGCAAACATGTTCAACCACTTTGGAAATCAGTTCAGCAGTTTCGCAGAAAATTGAGAATAGGCCTACCACGATATCCAGCTACACCATTCATGCACATACATCCAAAAGATGCTCCACCATACCCAAGGACACTTGCTCCATCATGTTCATAGCACTTTATTCACAAAGCCAGAAACTGGAAACCGCTTAGATGCCCTTTCAACCAAATAATGGATAAAGAAAATGTTCTTGTTACAAACAAGAACATCATAACAATTTAGGCAAGTGGATGGAACTAGAAAATATTATCCTGAGTGAGGTAACTCAGGCCAAGGATGACAAATATGGTATGTGCTCACTTATAAGTGGATATTAGTGAAAAAGTAAAGGATAACCACGGTACAATTTACAGGTCAAAGAAGCTAAGTAATAAGAAAGGCTAAAGCAGCCGGGCGATGGTGGCACATGCCTTTAATCAGAGGCAGGCAGATTTCTGAGTTCGAGGCCAGCCTGGTCTACAGAGTGAGTTCCAGGACAGCCAGGGCTATACAGAGAAACCCTGTCTCGAAAAACAAAACAAAACAAAACAAAACAAAACAAAAAACAAAAAACAAGAAAAGAAAGAAAGAAAGAAAGAAAGAAGGAAAGGAAGGCTAAAAGTGGAGATGACTGACTCTCACTGAGAAGCAGAAACAGTAGACATCTCTGGTGGAGACAGAAAGAGGACTGGATGGGGGAAAGTTGGGGATGGAAACGGTAGGGATCAGGTATGAAGGACAGGGGGAGAGAATACAGGGACAGACAACTGGAATGGGCAACTACATATCTGGGAAGAGCTAGAAACCAAGGGAACACACTCCCAGGAATTTATCAGGGTGACCTTAGCTAGTACTCCTAGCAATGGGGTGGTTGGTATGTGGAGATGGAACCTGCCACTTTCTGTAGTCAGGCAAGACTTCCAATGGAAGGAGTGGGAGACCAACCTAGCCACAAAAGCTTTAACCTACAACTCGTCCTGCCTACAAGATGTGCGGCAGTAAAGATGGAAGGTTGAGGGAATGGTCAAGGAATGACTTGGTAAAGCTTGTGGTCCATGACAGGAAGATGGAGCCCACCCCTGCTATTGTTGACGATATTCGGCTGTACTCGCTGCACACAGAAGCCTAGCATAACTGTCATCAGGGAGGCTTACCCCATAACTGATGGAAACAGGTGCAGTAACCCACAACCAAACTTGAAACAGAGCGGAATCCTGTGGAAGAGGGAGAGGAAGGATTGAAGGAGGCAGAAGGGTCAACGACACAAGAAAAGCTACAGAATCAACTAAACTGGACCCACGGGGGGCTCATAGAGACTAAACTGCCAACATGAGGCATGCATGAGATGGACCTAGGACCCCTGAGCATATTTTTTAAAGATTTATTTATTTATTTTATGTGTATGAGTACACTGTAGCTGTACAGATGGCTGTGAGTCATCATGTGGCTGCTGGGAATTGAACTCAGGACCTCTGCTCGCTCCGGGCCCCGCTTGCGCCCCGCTGGCTCCGGCGTAATACACACCGCAAGAGGGCGTCAAATCTCATCACGGATGGTTGTGAGCCACCATATGGCTGCTGGGATCCGAACTCAGGACCTTCGGAAGAGCAGTCAGAGCTCTTACCCGCTGAGCCATCTCGCCAGCCCCCACCTGAGCATATGAAACACTTGTGCAAGCTAGGTTTTCATGTGGGACTCCTAAAGTGGGATCAGGAGCTGTCTCTGACTATATTCCCTGCCTTTGGGACCCTTTCCCTTAAACGGGCTGCCTCATGTAATCTAAACAGGAAAAAGGTGCCCAGGAGAATATCTGTGAGGTCCTGCCCAGCCTGGTCCTCAAGAAGACTTCTAGGACAGCCGGCAATATAGAGAGTGACTTGGTTTCAAAAAAAGCAAGCAAGGAAGCAAACGAGCAAAGACACAAACCTTCAACATTTTAAGCCATCAGAACAGGGCAAAATAAAACTACTTTGAGACTCTTACCTGGTCAGAATGGCCAAGATAATTAAAACCAACAAGAGCTTATGCTGTTGGGTAAAAGAGGAAATACAACCTTATTTTTAGTAGGTATATCCACCCCCCCTTCACTATCTTATCCATGGACTAGCCTTACTGACCAACTTACCCTGGGTATCTGCAGGCTCTCTGGTCTTGCCAAGATCCTTCCCGGTGGGTCTGATAAGTGAGGGCTGGAGAATCGGCTGTGGTCCACAAGACACCAGGCCGCTAGATGAAACCTTTGCTTTGCCTCGACGCTTGACGCTGGCCAGCTGGAGCCGAGAAATTTTCAGTGATCAAGAAACGAAAGGAGCAGGGGCTCTAGAGATGGCTCAGCGGTTATCAGCACTGGCTGCTCTTCCAGAGGACCTGGGTTCAATTCCAAGCACCCACATGGCAGCTCAGAAATAGTCCATAACTTCAGTTCCAGGGCATCTGATACCCGCACACAGGCAGACAGACATGCAGGCAAAACACCAATGCATATAACATAAAAGATAAAACTTAGGCGAGCGAGCATGGGAGGAGCGGTGCAGGGCTGGGGGCTTCAGGGACTCTGGGGGCCCCACAGGTTGCCTCAGGCAAGCACTGACGTCAGCCCGGTGCCCTCAGGACATGTTTCTCATGATTGGGCACCACAAGACTACCATCTTCACTGAAGTCAAGGTGTCAAGGGCATCCTTTTAGCAGCCGGTGGAGGAGCAGAAGCTATAAAAGAAGGACCAACTCCTTGATGACAAGAAAACTCTGAGTGAGTTTGGCATCACTAGTCAGACAGCACAGCTACTGGTCCCAGCCACCGCGCCCGGCCCTGTGAGCAGATAGATGATGCCTTTGAAGCTCTGTGAATCCATCCCTTTTCCAGTCCTCGGAAGCTTCCGTATGTGATGAAGCCACGGGATTCTGGGGGCAGTGCCAGTGAACAAGCTGTGCAGTGAGGCCGTCAGGCCCACCTACTAGAGACCCATCCCCCCAATTTAAAAAAAATAAAAGATTTGGCTGTCTAAAAAAATTTAAATAAGATAAAATAAATTAATAAAACATTTAAAAAACAAAACAAAACAAAACAACAAAACCAAAGACCAGCATCCTTGAGGCTAAATCCTCTGGGAACATACAGTAGCTTAGTTCACGGCTTCCCCAAGGTTATGCCTTGTGCTGGCAGCTGAACTTCTTTATATAAGAATGTAGTGTGATTTATCTTGTGCACCTGGCCTGGCCCTTTAAAAGATTCCCAGCTGCTACTCTACTGGCCCTTTAAGAATTCTTAGCTTTTAGAACTGTTTGACCCTAAGAGCTCCAGTGTTATTTGCTTCTTGGATTTCTTGGAACTGGATAGGTTATTGGGGAAAAAAAAGGGGGGGGATGGGTTAGCAGAGAGAGAAGAGAAGGCAGTTGGTGCAGAAGATTGTGTTAGAAGACAGTTGAGCCAGGAGAAGCTGAGCTAAGAAGATAGGCTAGACTAGTTGTTACAGTTTGGAGCTGCTAGTACTGGGAAATCTGGAAGAACGGACTGTTTAAGCACACTCTTGGGAAACGGAGGGTGGAAACAGTTGGGAGAAGTGTTTAAAGGGGCTTGGCTGGAACCTGGGAAAAGGCCTGGCAGGGAGTTAAGAGAACTGGTTATTGAAAATGGCTAGCCATTTTACAGAGGAGTCCCCCAGGTGGCGCTGGTTTTGAAGGTCTGAAGGGGTCATGGAGAGCAGCTGAGGTTTGGCACTGGGTAACAGAGCTGGGGGGCCCTGAAGCTAGTCCAGGTGAGGCTATTGGTGAAAGTGCAGCCCACTTGTGGCAGAAGAACCCAGCGTTTGGGAGGTAGCACTAACCATGGGAGGATTACCCAGAACAATAGCAGGAGTGGGGTGGAGCCACCAGAGCCTAGAAGACAAGCTGTGTGCTGTACAGGCCAGACCTGGAGAAGGTGAGAGTGGATTCCAGACATGGAAAATTGCGTTTGAAGTTGTCTTTCTTTCCATTTCATTAAACATAGATTCTCTTCTCATACTATATAATGTGAATACAAATTTCCCTACCTCTACTCTCCCCATCCCCTTCACCCTCTCCATTCCACCAAGATCCACTCCACGTCTGTCTCTCATAAGAAGAGAACAGGCTTCTGAGAGAGAACAACAAAACATAACATAGTGAAATATAATAAGATGAAACAAAAACTGTCATATTGAAGTTGGACATGACAAGCCAACAGAAAAGTAAAAGTCCCGAGAGCAGGCACAAGAATCAGAGACTCACTTGGTGTATTTCAAGGCCTCTCTGTTTCTCTGTCTCTGTCTCTTTTTCTCTCTGTATGTGCTGTTTGGCAGTGTCAGAATTTGTTTCCATCTGCTGCAGAAGGAAGCCACCCTTGCTTGCGTGCTTGCTAGCTCGTTTGTTTTTCTAGTCAGGGTTATTCCCTGTAGCTATGCTGACCTTGAACTCACAGAGATCCAACTGCCCGTCTCCTGAGTGCTGCAATTAAGGCGCCTCCACTAGACTGAGGAAGGCATCGTTATGATGGCTAATGAAGGCACCAGTCTACAAGTATAACAAAATACCATTAAGGATCAGTTTATTGTTACTTTCCACTCTTCTAGGTTCCCTGATCTCCCCTCAAATGCAACTGAATTCTGTGACTCTCAGTCTCTCCCTCAGTTCCATTTCTACTCCTGCTTTACACCTGAACCACCTCCCATTCCCATTCCTCTCCTGCATCTGGGTTACATTCCACACACACACACACACCTGAACCACCTCCCATTCCCATTCCTCTCCTGCATCTGGGTTACATTCCATACACACACACACACACACACACACACACACACTCAATAGAAATAAAAAGATAGATGGATATAGAGATAGATACACATATAATGGGAAATATATACCATAGTTATCTTTCTGGGTCTGGTTTACCTTACTCAGGATGATTTTTCTAGTTTCTAGTTCTAGACACTGGCCTGAAAACTTCATGATGCCATTTTTGTTAAAAGCTAAGTAAGACTACGTTGTGTAAATGTATTGTTATTCCCAGTGAATGAGAGTAAAGACCATCACCCATATTCTTTGGTCAAATTAAGCAAGCTTTATTTTCTGTAGGACAGGGCTATCTCTGTAAAGTAGGGTTTGAAAATATAGCATCAGATACAGGAAAGGGTAGGGTTTATTTAGTCTAAAAAACTGCAAGAGTTTTCAAGGGTCAGGAGATGTCCAAAGGAATTTTGGTTACATAGAGTTCAGCTGAACATTTCTAAATTATTTGGCAGAGAATCTTATCAGTGTACATTTACAGGGTGAATCAAACTTCACAGGATAGTAAGCATGTCAAATTCCACATACAGGTTAAAGCACTGCAACCAACAGAAATGAACTTGTTTTAACCTTACAGCAAAATGGTCTCCATCCTTAAGATGGAGTCAGGGTGGTCCATCAGCACTGTGTATTCTTTCTCCTTTCTTCTATTAAGGGATACCTAGGTTATTTCCTATTTCTTGCTATTATGAATAGAGTAGCAATGAACATGGCTGAACAAGTGTCCTTGTGGTAGGGAAAAGCATCCCTTGGATCTATCTCCAAGAGTGGTACAGCTAGATCATGAAGAAGATCCATTCCCATATTTCTGATGAACTGCCCCAGTGATTTCCATATTGGTTGTACAAGTTTTCACTCCCCCCAGTGAGGGAGAAGTATTCCCTTTGCTCCATATTCTTACCAGTATGACAGATATCCCTCATGCTATTGATCTTAACTAACCTGACAGGTATAAGATAGAATCTCAAAGTAGTTTTTTTTTTTTTTTTTTTTTTTTTTTTTTGGTTTTTCGAGACAGGGTTTCTCTCTGTAGCCCCGGCTGTCCTGGTACTCACTCTGTAGACCAGGCTGGCCTCAAACTCGGAAATCCGCCTGCCTCCGCCTCCCAAGTGCTAGGATTAAAGGCGTGCGCCACCACCGCCCGGCTCAAAGTAGTTTTGATTTGTATTTCCCTGAGAGCTAATGATGTTGAACATTTATTTGTTTGATGTTCTACTACTGAGAATTCTCTGTTTGGATCTGTACCCCATTTTAATTGGATTATTAGCTTTTGTAATATCTAGTTTCTTGTGTTCTTTCTATGTTTTTGATATTAGGCCTCTATCAGATGTGCAGTTAGCAAAAATCTTTTCCTATTCCCTTGACTTCTGCTTTATCTGAATGACAGTGTCCTACAATAGCTTTTCAGTTTCACGACATCCCATTTATGAATTGTTGATCTTAGTGGCTACACTATCAGACTTCTGCTTAGAAAGCCGTCTCCTGTACTTAAGGCTGTTGGTGTCCAGAAGCTGCCTACAAACCACACTAACACTGACCTCAATCAGACAGTGATGGTTTATTGAAGGCATACCCCAAGACTGATCAATCAGGGCTGTAGCTCAGAATTTGAGGACTGAGTTTATGACCCCAAACATTTCTATGTCTTCCTATAAAGGCTAAAACCACAAATCCCACAATGATCTCATGTGCAAGTGCTGGGAGTGCTGCCTGGTGGTTAGCCCTGATTCAAGCCATTTTAGACACAACACTTCATCTTGACCTTTAATTTGATGGGTCCTATGTGAAGCTTGTAGTTGTGGAATTTCCTAAGATTAACAAACCTCATAACACAGAGAACATAACAGGGTTTGTAGTCAGCATGACTCAGCTCTAAGTCAAGTTATTTTTCTGTGAAAAAGACTGGCAGGTATATCACAGCAACAATACAAATAGCTGGCAGGCATGGAACAAAATGCTACAGCTATGCTAGGGGGCCAGTCTTCAACAAAGGCTATTCTTCACTTTCTCTTACATCAGGTTCAGTGTATTTGGTATTATGTTGAAGTCTTTGGTCTATTTGGACTTGAGTTTTGTACATGATGATAAATATGGGTCTATTCTTAGTCTTCTGCAAGCAGCTATCCAGTTTGACCAGGACCAGATATCTTTTTTTTTTTTTCAGAGTGAATTTCTGGCTTCTTTATAAAAAAATTAGGTGTTAATATATGTCTGAATTTATGTCTGGATCTTAAATTCCGTCTCATGATCAACGCATCTGATTTTAGTCCAATACTATGCTGTTTGTATGGTAATACTGTGTGTAGTACAACTTGAAATCGGGAGTGGTGAGACCTCTAGCATTTCCTTTATTGTTCAGGATTGTTTTTAGATATCCTAGGTTTTTTTGTCTATCCACAGGAAGCTGAAAATTGTCCTTTCAATGTCTGTGAATCATTGTATTGGAATGTTGATAGGGGGTTGCATTGAATCTATAGATTGCTTTTGTGTTCATTTTTGTTGTGTGGTTTTGTTTTGTTTTGTTTTTGAGACAGGGTTTTTCTGTACAGCCCTGGCTGTCCTGGAATTCACTTTGTAGACCAGGCTGGCCTCAAATTCAGAAATTCACCTGCCTCTGCCTCCCAAGTGCTGGCATTAAAAGTGTGCGCCACCACTGCCTGGCAGGCTAGTCATTTTTACTATGTTAATCCCACCAGTCCATGAGCATGGAAGATCTTTTCATCTTCTTCAAATTGTCCCTGAAGATTTTTTTTTATCATAAAAGTGTTTTACTTGCTTGGTTACCCAAGATATTTCATGTTATTTGGGGCAACAGTAAAAGATGATGTTTCTCTGATTTCTTTCTTAGTCAATTTGTTGTTTGTTTATAAGAGGGCGACTGATTTTTCTGAGTTTATTTTGCATCCAGCTACTGTGCTGAAAGTGTTTATCAACTGTAGGCATTCACCAGTGCAATTTTAGGCTCACTTCCTAACACTACCATGTCACATGCAAATAAAGATGTTTTAACTTTTTCCTTTCCAGTGTGCATCTCCTTTACCTCTCTCAGTTGTCTGGCCGCTCTAGAGCTTCAAGTAATGTACTGAATAGATATGGAGAAAGTAGCAGCCCTGATTTCTTCCTGATTTTAGTGGAAGTACATAAAAGTTATGCCTGGTTCTTCCTCCCAGCCCCATGCTCTCAGAAATAAGACTTAGACTCAAACTATGTTTTCAAATACCTTGGTTCTAAAGCTATGCTCTTTTCTGACTAGATCATAACTTAGATAACCCAATTATTTTAACCCACGTTCTGTCCTGCGGCTGGTTACCCGTGCTCAGATACTACACATCTGTCTCCCCACATCTTCCTGGGCAGATCTTCCCACTTGGCTCTCTTCCAGGATCCTCTCTGCCTCCCAGATGTCTCACCTTCCATTCTCTGCCCAAGTCATAGGCCATCGGCTTTTTAACTGACAGGTAATACATCCACTTAATACATAAGATACTCTCTTTCTCTAGAATTGCTTTGAGTTCCTCTCCGTTTAAGTTGATGTTGTCTATGAGCTCTCTATAAATTGCCTTTATTATGTCTAGGTATGTCCCTTTTATTCCTAATCTCTCCAGAACTTTTCTCGTAAAGAGGAGTTAGTTGGATTTGTCAAAGGCCTTTCCTACATCTATTGAGAAGATCATGCAGTTCTTTCCTTTCTGTTTGTTTCTCTGGTAGATTACAGCAATTGATTTTCTTATATTGAACCTGCATCTGTTGGGTAAAAAGTCTACTTGATCATGATGCATGATCTTTTGGCTGCATTCTTGTATAAGGACTGTGTGGTGGTTTCACTAGGTTTGACCCCCATAGACTCATGTGTGTTTGAATGCCCATAGGGAGTGGCACTATTAGGAATGTGTGGCTTTACTGAAGGAGGTATGGCCTTGTTAGAAGAAGTTTGATGCTGTGGGGTAAGGCTTTGAAGGTATGCTATGATCTCTTATGCTCAAGCTAGGTCCAATGTGAAACAAATCTGGTCCCCTTCTGCTGTCTCCAGATCAAAACAAAATAAAACAAAACAAAATAAAAAAGTGCAGATTTTGTTATTTTGAGATTGGGTCTTGCTATAGAGCTCTGACCGGAAGGGAATTTACTAAGTAGCTGCTGGCCTTGAATTCACAGCAATCCTCCTGCCTTAGCCTCCCTAGAGCTGGGATTATATGACACCACATATGGGTCTGTAGTATTTATTTTAATGACTCAGATGTATTATTGCAGGAGTAGGGGGGGAATGAAGGAAAGCAAGTTTCTTATTCGTGTGTAAAGTATGGTTATCTTTAGCAAAACAACACAAGAAGACCCTCTATAATCTTCTGTATGTATGGAGTTTTTCGTATGTAGGAAGAACATTGTTAGAGGGTATACATCCTGCACCTAGGCAGTATGTAGAGGTCTTAGGTAACAAATGTGTTGTTATATTTGACAAAAAAAAAAGGGAGGGG
>NW_022196904.1:38633066-38642061 GCF_008632895.1 Mastomys coucha
AGAGAGAGAGAGAGAGAGAGAGAGAGAGAGAGAGAGAGAGAAAGAGAGGTCTTTGGTGATATCTGAGCAAGCATCTAAGTTCCAAGCTAGGGGCTAGATCAGAATGAAATACATGAAAAAAGGAATAGATTGAAAAGAAGGGATTTTTGTGTAGACCACTCATCTAAGATGTTCGATCATAAAAGGAAATTGGTCACAGGATAGTTGGGAAGCAAACCATTGTGTCAAATGGAGGTGGCTACTTTCTCCTCCTCCTCCTCCTCTTCTTCTTCTTCTTCTTCTTCTTCTTTTCTTCTTCTTCTTCCTCCTCCTCCTCCTTCCTCCTCCTCCTCCTCCTCCTCCTCTTCCTCCTTCTCTTCCTCTTCCTCTTTTTTTTTTTTTCAAGGCAAAGTTTTCTCTGGCTGTCCTGGAACTCAGAAATCCGCCTGCCTCTGCCTCCCAAGTGCTGGGATTAAAGGCGTGTACCACCAGTGCCCAGCCCCCTCCTCTTTTAAAGGACCAGGAATTCCTGTGGCTTTTGATAATCTAGAAGAGAGCCAGTGATGAACTGACCATGAGCACTGAAGAATGTGAGGACCCAGTGCTTTGAGGAAGCCTCCCTCTTCTTCCTGAGGACCTGTCCTTCTTCAAGATAGGATAGGTCTTGTAGGGATAAAAATAGAGGTAGCTGGAAGAAATGGGTTAGGGGTCCAAGGACAGGGTCCAAGCTTGTTCTATAGAAAGCTTGACTACACGAGGCCTTGTCTCAAAACAACAGATGTATTGTTTTTATAGACTTCAGTTTGTTTCATTAGTGGCTGTCATAGTGACACACCTTTTCAAATCTGATCTCTAATCAGTAGTATGCCTGGTACAAGTCACGTGGGTTTTCTGAACCTTCATTTTTCACTAGTGAAATGGGGTTATAACAATAGTTCCTACCTTTTGGTAGTGCTGTGCATTAACGTCTACTAAGAACTTATGGTCAAAGTACCTATGACATATTGAATCCTAGCCACATGAACAATGATGTCACAATGCCTTCCCAGACTCCAGCTTCTTCATTAGAGAGTCTCAGATCCTTTGGAACCAAGGAATGGAACTAACATGCGACAGTCTGTCAACTGAAAGTTTCATGAGTTCGCTCCTTTGCTAAGATCTTGGCGAACAGTCCCTTACTGTGTGATTGTGGCTCAGAAATTATTTTTCTTTTGGTGATGATTGTGCTGGGCTGGATGCTTTTCGTTGGCCTTGCGTCCTACATGGGCACATTTCCAGAGGCGATGGTAAGTATCAGCCTTGCATCCCTGCTAGGTCTGGATCTGCCTCATACTTCCATCTGGGATTTCTGACCAAGTAGGAAAGGGTTTTTAGCACTAACTGGAAGCCAGGATGTGACAGAATGGAGCAGTCTATTCTCCTCATCCCCCTGGGGCATTCTTTTTTGGAGGGGGTAGTATCCCCTACCTCTGCTTAGATAGATGTCACTTGTATCCATGACTTAGAACATCTTCCATTCTGTTTGTGTGTTTTGTTTTGTTTTGTTTTTTAACAGCATTTTACACTGGACATGGTGACTAACTTAAACCAAGTTTTAAACCAAGTAGATGAGTTTCTATTAGGGACATCGGGCTGGACATATAGTTTGTGCAGTCCCTCCCCAATCACCACACACAGTGACTTTCCTTGGCATCAAAGGGTGGGGCATGTCTACCTGTAATTTTCTTTCTGGCTCAGCCTCCAACTCTAAGGTGGAAAGAGAGGTTGCCTAGTCGGGAGAACAAGGCACGACGAAGGATCCAAGTTTTGGAGGAGGAGCTGCTGCTATGAGTGAGTCAGGTCTGTTGGTCTGGGTCCCCCTAACCTCAGAATGCTCCAACACCTTGTAGGCTCAGGGAGAAGTTTTACCCTTGTGGGAAACAGGCAAACCATAGAATGGGAATGGCTTGAGATGCAGGGAACGGAAGAAGCCTGGGGGCTACTGCTGGGGCGAGCAGTCTGAGGATGGGTCTCACAGGGTTCCTTCTGAATACCTTCCACTTATTATTCCCTTCTTTCTCAAACTATACTAGCATATGTTAGTCATATAAACTATTTATCATACATTTGTAATAACAATTATATTAAGAGCATCTATATGTCCATGTATATAATAGACTTTGATCCCATTACTCCTCCTCTTTACTCTCTCTCGTTTTCCTTCCTTGTCTCCTTTCTCTTCCTAAATAGAGCCTTTGTTCTCTCTCGTTTTTTGAGACATAATCCTGGCTGCCCTGGAACCCACTATATAGATCAGGCTAGCATCAAACTTGACCACAGAGGTCTACCTTCCTCTGCCTCCTGAGTGTTGGTGTTACAGTCATGTGCCACCATAGATGGCTCAGACTGAAATGACTAAGGCAATGCCATCGTGTTACAACTTTCTTTTGCAGCTGCTTAGACACTTCTCAGCCTTCTCCCCACCCACCTAACAGCTGCATCTGCCTTGGCAACACCTTTGTCTGTGACCCTTAACCATGGTCCAGACATATTAAAAAAAAAAATTGATGCTTGTGCAAGCTAAAACAAAAAACTAAAATAACAAGAGGCCATGTAAATCAAAGATAATTGCTATTTGGTATTTGGAAAAACACTGCTGAGTTGTGTAAGAAAACATGTTACTAGGCTACTCCAAATCCTTCACAGATGTGACCGCCCCCCTCAGTCCCCAGATGCAATTGTGGCTTTTGTCTTTAAAAACACTGCATGCTTGAGTTTAAAAACACTAAGACATTTTGGAGGCACAAGCCCTCTCTCGGTCTGGCCATTAGAAAAAGGACTTAGAGTTTTAAATGGCTGGCATAAGCTTGCGTAAGTCATTTCAGGATGAGTACTTTTCATGCCCCATGTGAAGGTAACATAAACTTGAGATCAAGCCCTAACTTTGCAGCTTACAGAGAAACTTGAGAGGTTTCAATCTTCTGCATGTCAGTTTCTTCACTGGTAAAACTGGAGATATCTTGATCTTTCACTACTTGTGTGAAATGTCACATTTGGGAATCTACATAAGGTGTTTTAACGCAAAGCTTGAAAATTAGTGAACTAGAAATTTTACTAAGTGAAATGAGAACCTGTCAGTGAACTGTGGTGACAGTAGCTGGGTCACCCACAACACCTAACACCACACAATCACCTCATTAGTGTGTGTGTGTGTGTGTGTGTGTGTGCGTGTGGGTCCGGTGCGAGCCAGATCTCAGAGTGTCTCACACTTCTCCTGCTGGAAACAGAGGGTAACACCCTTTCAGCAACTCCTTAGTCTGGGCTTCCAGCAGTCTACCCATTTCATCCAGATTCGTTTATTTTATTTTAGAGCAGTGCCATTTATAAAGACTTCTCTTAGTAGTCTTAATATGCTGAGTCGAGAGTAGAAGGATGTGGGGGGAAAGGACCCTAGAAGGCAGAGGAGGGTAGCTCCAGCCGCAGGTATAGTAAGAGCAGGGGAGGGTAGCTCCAGCCTCAGGTACACTAAGAGCAGGGGAGGGTAGCTGCTGGCCTTTGGCTCTCCATCACATTGTGTGGGTGTGTCGGAAGAAGTGCTACCTGTTTATTGAGTCACTGTTTATTGAGCTATGTGCCTCTAAGGCACAGCAATGATTTTGTGCCTGCGTGCCAGCTGTGAAAGAGCGGCCCCCCACCCTCCAGCAGCTCCTTTCTTCTTTCTGTCCCTTTCCTAGGGAGGCTACTAGGAGGTTTAGGCAGCAAGGTGAGGGCTGGGTATCACTTCACAAAATGCAAGCAAGACTTTTCTTCCTTAGGTAGTTTAATAATAGCCTAAGTTTGTTAGTCCTACACGCCCCCAAACCAACCCAGGAGGTTCTGATTCACAGCAATCCTTTTTTGCCCTAATAGTTTAAGCAAATGCATAGCTTATCATGTAAATGACTTACAGGAGTGGGATTGCTCCCTTTCCAGGTTTCTTTCATCCAAACAAACCTAATGTCCTGGCCAACCATTGCCACTCTAACCCTTGAGGCCCCCCCACTCCCCATGTCATAGGAACTGATGTCACAATTAGTGTCTGAGTCTGGCCTCCCCAAAATGGCCATTTTAGTTTAGACTAGACCTCAAAGTTCACCAGTCAGGAAGTGCCATGCTGGGTCACCCACCATCTGGTCTGGAATGAAGCCAGGGATCCCCAGGACTCTGCAGATAGATCCAAGCCTTCCAATAACCATCCTGCCACCAGCAGCCAAGGCGGCCCAGGATGATCGTTGTCTTATGGATGGTTCTCATTGCAGGAACGATGTGGAAGGGATATAAATATCCCCCAGGAGGGGTAAGTATACTTTTGACTTCTTTATTGCTGGAGAGTCCCCGGCATTAACACAGGAAGCATGAGAATCTAACCCTAGTAACTTAAGAAACAGATTCTCTTCAGTTTTTGAGAAAAAGTTCCCATAATTTACCTCCTCCTACTGTGGGCTACTCAGAACTGGGAGCTTGCCAGGTTTCTTTCATGTACCTTTAAGGAGCAGATGTCTCACAGCCTGGGATAGTCTCAGAATTAGCAATGGGAAGAAGTCTGCCTTGGTCTTCCTGCCTCTGCCTCCTGACTGCTGGGATCAGACCAGGGCCTCTGCATGATAGGCATTTACCATCCGAGCCTCACCTCAGCTTCCCATGTGTTTTTGTGCATTTATTTAAGAATGGAGGTAGAGTATTTGTGATCCAGGGTCAACATTAATCTCTGTAAAGCTGACAGAATGTTTAAAATGTTTAGCGTCAGCATTATATTTAGAATCAGCCCCGTTCTGCAAACCTACCCAGTGGGGTTTCTAGTGGCAGACATCTCTGCACTCCTGTCAGTTCCCCACAGTGCTGAGCACCTCCTGCTAACAGGATCAGTCTTTAGCAACTGCCTCAGCCCCACACCCAAGCAATGCTAGAGCTTCCTGACATATGCTTTTCTCCCCCCAGACCCCTCTGGAAGTAAACAAAGATGACCCTGGTGAACCCATGCAGCTGTGAAGATCACCCAACTGCAAAGTTCCTGTTGTAGGTTTCGCATAAAGTAATCGCACATTAGTCATTCTGTGTAGTTACCACACTTTTTAAGAAGAACAAGAGCAATATCCTAACAGAGAATGAGGGTGAGTGGGTAGGTGGGTATGAATGGGTGGTGACCACGTTCTGTTTGTTGGAGCCTCTAAGACTGAGATTACTTTAAATTTTCCCTTGTTCTGTAATCTTAAGTAATGATTTTTAGGCCCAGTTTCCAAATAATACACTCCAAGTCCAGAGTCCAAAGGTAAAAATTACCCTATGCAGGGATGGAGTGGGCCAAGGGGAATTGTGCATGGACCACTCATTCCAATTTGAGAGGCTAAAGGGAGATTTTAATCTTCACCTGAACCCACTAAAGCTGGGTATTTGCTCCATTTTACAAAGTGACTAAAGAGAAGCTTAGAGGCTCAGGTGTCTTGCCAGCACAGGAGAGATTTAGACACAGGATTTCACCACAAACACCTATGCCTTATGTGCTAAGGCAATGGTTAAACAAGACCAATCTTGTTGCCTAAATAGCTCCCACCCCTGAAAAGATCCAAAGAAGTTGCCCAAAACTCCTTTTAAAATATTTACTTTTATTATTATTTATTTATTTTTGATATTAAAAGACAGGGTTTCTCTTACTATACTGGAACTCTATAGAACAGGCTGACCATGAATTCAGAGCTCCACCTGTCTCTGTCTCACAAGTACTGGGATTAAAGACATGCCCTGTGCACTGAAGGCTGGCCATATACAGGCCTCTGATTCCCCTGGAGTTTAAGGTGATTGTGAGCTGCACAATGTGGGTGCAGCAGGTCCTCTGCAAGAGCTCTTAGATAGGTCATGCTCTTAATCTGAGCCATCTCTAGACCTCTGATGATCCTTTAAGAGATAAGATATATAGAAACAAAACCAGCTCTCAATATGATCGAGTGAATTTGAATTCAGGGATGGGAGTCTAAATATAATATCTAAGTAGCTAATGAATCAGGAGACTGGGCCCTAAAATCTTACATGCTCTAAAACTGAGATAAGTGTGAGGGGGATGGGGAGGTGGGGGAGGGAAGACCAATATTGTGGTGACTGTTTAAGAGAGCAGACTAGGCCCAGCAAAGCAGCCCTGTAGCTTACATAGAAAACTGTTATTTGGAGTTCTTACCACTTCTTAAGAGGTCCTACACTGAGAGTGTGGAGACCAAAAGTCAATGCCAGGTGTTCTCATTCCCTACCTTGATTAGACTGGCCAGTCAGGGAGCCTTTGGAACCCACCTGGGCACTGCTAAGTGCTGGATTTACAGATGGCTGCCATCATGCCTCCCTTTATGTGCTGCAACTCTGAACGAGACTTTTTTTTTCCCGGCAAGCACTTTATACATCCTCTGGCCCCCCAAGATTACCCTGCTTATGGAAAAGAGAATGAATATAAAATCCACACATGTCATTCATAGTAACTCTTACATTTCTTACATGACCTAGACTCAGCTCATTGTAGTGGGTCAAGTTATCTACATTCCCTGCATGCATGGGTGTGTCCGCTAATCTCGGGACATTCCTAAGGACTCATCATCAACCACCCATCAGCCCCTGTACGTCTCTGTGTTGCTTGTACTGAGGCCAGAATGCACTGGGTGTTCTCTATCACTGCCTTGCTTCCAGGTAAGCTGTCTTTAGGAACTGGGGTCTTATTTCCCAGACTTGGCTAGAAGCCAGCAAGCCCCAGTTCCTGTTCTGCCTTTCTTGGAGCTGGGCTTAACATGTGGGTGTTGGGTGCTCATCTGGTTGTGTGTGTGCTACATGTTACTCCTGTCCTGGTGGTTGTCCAGCGAACATGCTCAAACCACTAAGCCATTTCTCCAGCTCCTCATGCTCCTCTGTTATAGGAAATCTGAACTGGTAATTCTGACAAGAGGAATTATATAGCACTTCTACTGTTTCTTTTCCATTTGAATAAACCTTCAAAACCCTGAATCATAAAGCTAGATTCCATTGCTCTAACCACATCCAGGTTTTTTGTTTTTTGTTTTTAATTTTATGTTTTGAGTGTTTTGCCTGCATGCCTGGTACTGGTAGAGATTAGAAGAGGGTGTCGGAGCCCCTGGGACTGGTATTGAGTCACTGTGTGAGTGCTGAGAATTGAATTTGAGTCCTTCACAAGGGTAACAAGTACTCTTAACCACTGAGCTGACTCTCCAGCCCCTATTTTCCGTTTTTTTTTTTTTAAACTTGGTGTCTGAGAACACAATGGTATTCCGACAGTGGAAAGGTGGAAGAGAAATTAGTGGTAGGCTTAACAGATCCAGGTACATAAGAGGCAACAAGCAGGAGTGTGTCCAAGGGACAAGCCTGACCTTAGAACCTAATAAGCCTACAGAGGTTGCTAGCTAGTACAGTGTTCCAGATGATAAGGAATAACTTTAAGTTTTGATCAATAAATGAAAACCAGTAAAAATATCAATAAAATATTTTAATGCCTACAATTTCTTGTATACATAAATTGCAAAACATTCACCTGTATATGCAGAAGTGTTCTCTTCTGCAGCTCAACAGCACCAGGAAACAAGCTAAGCTACGTCAAAATGGTTTTCTTTCATATTTGATTTGTCCATTATGTAAAAGACATCATGGATTTAATAATGCCAAAGAGATCTATATTCCACTCTTAACCACACACTAAACACCTGAATATGTATTTCATCACATCCACTCACAAAATAAATAGTCTAATCAGCACACTGAAAATAAAACAACCAGTCTCTCTTTATATATTTATTCTCTTTCGAAAAATGTTTTGGTCTCCTGCTATATCTCAGAAATGTACTACTAGCTGCTTTTAAGTTATAAAATACAAAATAATTTATTTCTTGGAGAAAATCTTGGGGGTTACCATTACAAAAATGAAATTTTGAGTTCCTGTAGGCTTTGTTACAGTCTTTGAACTTTCTCATGGCACACACGTAGGGCTGCCTGTGACATGTGGTACCCTGCTTCTAAATGGACATGACTACATCCATTGCTTAGAGAAAATACAAAGACCAGTTCTGAAGTATCCTTAAAAGAGAGTGCCCTTTGCTTTAGCAAGGGGACTGTGCAATCAGAGCCATGAGTTCCATGAAAATGACTTTCTTGTCGCATCATTTGTTAGAGAATGCCACACCCATGATCATGTAACATTACAATTGTGAAACAACATTACTACATTCGAGAATTAACATCACCCAATAAAAGGCACATCTTCAAATATTGAATCAAAATCTGAAAATCAAAACAGTAGAGAGAATACATTAAAATCAAGCACTTACTTTGTAAACTTTGAAAAAAATAACAGCCTGCTGCTGCTGCTTCCAATGCTTGTGAGCGTTTTCTAAGTGGTCAGGAAATACAGAAGAGCAAAATGGAAGACATGATTTGGACTTACAATCTTTCCTGTGTTTTTTCAATGAGCCACACAAGCGTACTTATGTAAAAGTTGATGCATATCTGTTACAGAAATGCATTCATACATGATATACATTACAACCTCACTCTACCAAGTTCTGAAACTTTAATCTAGCACAATGGTGCCTTTCTGTGCAAACAGCTGCACCCTGAAATTGAGTACAGTAAACTTCAGCCACCAGTAACTTTGACCGCAATTACAGATTCCAGGGTTATTTAAAGAAAATCACAGAGAAACACAAGTGATAGCAATAACATGTTCCAAACCTACTTATCAAGCGGAATATTACTCCCTTTATATTAATGGTGGGCTAGGAAAAGGGAAGTTAATAGACTTAACTTCCTACATAAACACCTACATGGAGAGTTAGAAGTGTTCTTCTATACCCTCTAAAATTAAATCCTTGCACTTTATCAAAGTTTGAAACTCAATTCAAAATGAGTTTGTTTTAAGGACTGGGTCAAATGGTCCCACAAAGGAAGGTGAAACATGATTACCCATAATACTCAAGCTTAAAGAATGAAGATATCGTGGACAAATGCATAAAGTCCG
>NW_022196904.1:38643204-38648340 GCF_008632895.1 Mastomys coucha
AAGGAACAGTGATCAGCTGACTGGTGAGTGGTCCCACATTAGCGTGCATAGCTCATCAGGATCGAGGCCGGCACCTGTGAATGGCTAACTTCAACAGAGCACACGGCCAGCATTATATCATCTCCATTATAGGTTCCACCCTGGACTATTTGAAAACACTGCACACTCAAACGATAGCCTGCAAACGACAGTATGTATTCCTTCCTTTTGAGTGCCCCGTGTGAATCTAAGCCAGGAACAGGCTTCCTCAGTCTGAAGGCAGGAGACTCTTGCAGTGTCTCTCCCAGAATCCACAGCAGCAGCAGCTAGTGTCGCTTCAGCTTCTTGGCCTTTCGACGTTTCAGTTCCTCCTCTTCACGCCTCATTTCCTCTAAGTCCTCTTGCATACCGAGTCTTAAACTACAGAGAGATTGTTTTAAAGGATATTGTTAACATACATGAAATTACAACTTTAAAAGACAAGATTGGCATCTCAACTGAACTTTCATGTGGACTGGCTGATGAGTCTGCCAATGTGACAGGGACATATAATACACACACACACACACACACACACACACACACACACACACACACACACACACACACACACACTTTAAAACAGGGTCACAGAAAAATGTAGAATAAAGATTTCACAACAAGAAAGATGAGAAAAGCCTAACATGCAAAATTAAAATAAGACTCTGAGGCCAGGCAAGGCGGTGAATGCCTTTAATCCCAGCACTTGGGAGGTGGATTTTTGTGAGTTCAAGGCTAGCCTGGTCTACGGTCTACAGAGAGTTCCAGGACAGCCAGGGCTACACAAATGAACCCTGTTTTAAAAAAAAAAAAAAAAGCATATGAGTGTAGGTGCCTGTCTAGGTCAGAAGATTAGAGATTCCATGGAGCTGAGCTGGGGTAAAAGGCAGTTTTGGGCCAACTGATATGGGTGTTGGAAAATGAACTCTGGTCCTCTAGGAGAGCAGTTCTCCTTAACCATGGAGCAATCTTTCCGTCCTTCTCAAAAACATTTAAAAATAAAGAAGCATCATGATTTGAACTTGATCCTTGATACCCACATAAAGTTAGACGAGAAGTGACCCACCCACCACATACACACTAAGTATAAAAACCCAGGAAATATTCATTAGTAATAGTCCATATTCTTGTTGAGACAGGTAAATTATCCCTCTATAGTAGGGAATTATTAACACCATAAGCAAAGTAATCATTTGTTACCCTTACCAAAAAACTCTTGGGAACTCATGCCTGGGCAGTCAAGAAGGTGGAGGGAATCTAACCTACTACCATGAGGTCCCCGAGGTAGCAAAATTACAAGGTACACTACCAAGACAAGCCTGATGGGCACAGAAAAGCAGACAGCCCATGGCAGACTCGGGGAGGTTTCTAATCTTACTACACATCACACAGGAGACACTGCAAGCACATGGGCTACAGTGTGCTAAACCCCACAAGCCTCAGTGAGTAAAGCAGTGTATTCTAAACTTTCAAATGGGAAAACCTTAGAAAGGCAAAGGCTCTGCACCTTTCACAGTCAGCCAGCAGCACTACCACCTAGAGAACTGGGGCCCAACTCAGAACCCTGCAGCTGCAGCCTTTTGAGATGTTTCTACACAACATGCCACCTCCTCCTGCTCACCTCTTGGCTTCCTCCTTCTGCTGTTCCTTCCAACTGCTCTCCATGTAACGTAAGGCATAGTCACTTTCATCTTTATATCTGGCAAGAAAGCAAAGTAAAAAAAATGAACAGATATTCAATTTTTTCTTTCTTTCTTTTTTTTTTTTTTTGAGATAGCGTTTCTCTGTGTAGCCCTAGCTGTCCTGCAACTCTATTGACCAGACTGGCCTTGAACTCAGGAGATCCTCTTGCCTCTACCTCCCAAGTGCTGGGATAAAAGTGTGTGCCATCACTGCCCGGCGAGATTCAATTTTCTTAAAGAGCTACAGCCTCTCATTACAACAAAACCAAACCTACTTACAACTAAACTACTCAGTGTTAGGATTCCTCCTGCCTTGTTTGGGAGTGGGAATGGCAGAGTAGGTAGAAATGGGTATTGTAGTAAAGCATTAAAGGAGCTTTAGGTGCCTAGGCAACTCTTCCAGAACTCAGCACTAGCAAAAGCACCAAACTCAAGGTGTCCTCAACCAGCTATGTTTATCTAATAATTTAAATCCTCAAATCATAATATGGAAATTTATCTAAACCTCACTAGGCCTCATGACTACCAGATGAGACCTTTCCTCCAGGAAACTGAGGGAGAGAAGCTAATGGCAAGGTCAGCAGACAGTGCTGCTGCTTCACTGGCTGCTTTGAGCTCCAGAACAACTGGGTTCTCCTCCCATTGTGCTGTGTGTCTTGGATGCTTTTGGATGGGCTGGTTTCTAAAGATGTGTAAATACTTTGTCATAAGAAGTGTGATAGGTCTCATCTGTCTTATACACATAGGACCTCACTTCACTTTCCCAAAGTGTGTTATCTGAAAAACTTCCTTCAGTTTACCTCTGGTCCCACATCCATCTATTTCTATTCCATGAACCTGCTTCACTCCCCATCTTTCTTTTAAAGAAAGCAGCTTACATACAAATAGCATCATAAACTACTCTGAATTCATTAGAAACTATCGTGTGTCCTATTAGTTAAAGTTGCTATTGCTATGACCAAAACCAACCCTAGGAGGAAAGGGCTGACTTCACTGTATATGAAGTCCATTATCCAGAGAAGCCAGGGCAAGAATTCAAAGTAGCAGCTGATGCAGAGGCTGCTTGCTGGTTCGCTCCTCAGAGCTTACTCAGCCAGCTTTCTTACAGCACCCAGGACTACCAACCTTGGAGTGACACTGCCCACAGAGAGCTGGGGGGGCTTCCCAAATTAATTATCAAAACAATGCACTATAGACTCGCCGAAAGGCCAATCTCACTAGGGGCATTTTTTTTTTTTAGATTGATTTATTTATTATATGTAAGTACACTGTAGCTGTCAGACACACCAGAAGAGGGCGTCAGATCTCATTACGGGTGGTTGTGAGCCACCATGTGGTTGCTGGGATTTGAAATCATGACCTTCCGAAGAGCAGTCGGTAGAGCACCGACTGCTCTTCCCCGCTGAGCAGTCGGTAGAGCACCGACTGCTCTTCCCCGCTGAGCCATCTCACCAGCCCTAGGGGCATTTTCTTAATTCAAGTTTTCTCTTCCTGTGTCAAGTTCTCTCTAGGCTGTGACAAGCTGACATTAAAAACTAGTCAGCAGATACTCTAAGACTAAATCTAGAACCATCACCACCCAAAGGTTTCTAACTAAGCATTCAATGCCTCTACTGTTAATGTTTCTCTACTATAAATGATAAAAGTTTGTTTAGTTAAACCTTCAGCTTACTTTTTTCGGTCATAGCCAAAGATTTCTCGAATGTGCTTGGATATTTCTTCCTGAGGTTCTCCTTCATCTTCGATGAAATCATCCATTTCTGAGTCATATTCATCATCATCATCATCATCATACTCTCGAGGCCTTTTGTAGCCAGTAGGGAAGGGAAGCCTTTGAGGACCTAAGAACAAAAGCCGTGACTTGTAAGAACACTGTATGGAGAAATAGTTCTTGCAGGGGACCATGGCACTAGGATTCAGAGAAACTGACATTAAGATGGCACCCCTGAAAGCACGAGCTGGCTCGTCTCCAAAGGGACTGAGCTGCTGTGGCCCTTCAGCATGCTTTGGTACCTTGTCATGTTTTCTAGTTTAGTCATATAGACGTCTGGGATTTAAAAGACCAGTAAGATTCCTGAAACTAAGTCAAGTTACAGACTGCCACAGAATCATTAATTTTTAATTTTACCAAATAAGCATACCAAAAATAGTCCCCCATTTTTCTTTAAATAAAGTGAAATTTTCACTTCACTTAAAAATTCAAAGACCTGCACATGCCTGAAGTTTCAGCTACCTGGACTTGAAAGCTTGAGCCAACAGTTTGAAGGTTTAACTAAACATAGCAAGACCCTTTCTTAGAAAAAAACAAAACCCAAGTATAAAACACTTCAGAATTATAATTTTTCAAAGAGTGTTAAACATATGACTACATTAAAAACATTTTAATATCCTAATTTTGCCTAGTTGATAAAAACTGAAAAAATGAGCTAAGGATATAGCTTAGCAGAAAGCCTGCCAGGATATCTGAAGACCTGGGCTTGGATCCCCATACGGCACATTACTATGGCGGTATACACTCTAATCCCAGCACTAAGGAGGTAGAGGTGGGGATTAGACATCAAAGATCACCCCTCAGCTATACAGTAAACTCCAGGTCAAAATGGGCTATCTGTCTAAAAACAAAACAAAAAACAAAACAAACCCTACCTCCCAAATGAACAAACGAAACCGAAAAAGCAAACAACCCAAAAACTGAAGAACAACTTTGCAAAAGACAGGTACTCAACAACAGACTGGTGTCTGAGAGCAACTTTCTAGTCTGACTGTAAAGCAAGGAATTCTGCCATTGGTTTCTTCTTAGCCTCTGCATGGATCCTAACAAGTGCTTTAACAAGGGCCTGTGTGGCATGCAATGCCTACATACAGTATGCAGCTGTCAATGACTCTAAACTCTGATGGCAAATTCCTAAAGTGCCAAGTGACATGGCTGTTGACACCACCCATAAAAAGGAACAGAACTCAGGATAGTCTAAAATAAAATAGCAGCTGCTACAGGGGAGGTGTTTAACAACTGCTGAATGAACAGAGCAGGCTCCAAGTTCTCTTAGTCTTCACATAGAACATTATCCTACAGAACCACCAGCTATGTCCAGTCACCTTCTCTCACACAATACTGCATGTGAGAACAAGGTGGGGGCTGTGAACAGCGGATCCTAGATAAGCCTCTTTCCCACTATCAACAATGAGCACATTACAGGGCTTGTGAAAGTGGTCACAGGGTTCCTGATTATATACAGCTAGGTACTTTCTCCAAACGCCTAGTGATAAATACTCTTTAGGATAAGGGTCAACTTTACCTTGAGCAGATCTGTAGCCAGAGAGGAGAGGTTTCATTCCATTTATCTGTCCATTGCTTGACCGACTAATAATATTCTTTGAAGAAATTGTTTCTGAGACAACAGTGCATTTGGGCTTTGTGGGGAGGCCTGGGTTACTA
>NW_022196904.1:38648626-38648864 GCF_008632895.1 Mastomys coucha
GCCCAAGAGAGCCTAGATTGTTCATTGGTCGTCGAAGGTCATGTGGACTGTTTACAGGCTGCCCAGGGCCTCTAGAACTGCCCACAGGTCTCCCAGAACCAGCAGATCCACTGATGGGTCGCCCAGGGTCACTTGAGCTGCCTGCAGGTCGTCCAGGACCATTTGTGCCGTTGAGTGTTCGTCCAGAGGGATGTGAATTGCTGGCCAGCTTTCTGATCCCACTGACTGACTGCTCAGG
>NW_022196904.1:38649520-38661090 GCF_008632895.1 Mastomys coucha
CCAGCTCTGCCTGATTGTATTCTATGAAGTCTTCCTCCTCCACATCGTACTCCTGATCAGCTCCCTGGTTTAGGTGGCTTTCCACCACCTGCTTTTTCTTTGTCTTTTCCTCAATAGGAATCCCATCATAACCATGAAAATTGTCCTTTGTCCTCTTGGCCATAGCTCTTGCTTTTTTGTCATGTTTGAGCTCAATTCGCTTTTTCACTAGTTCCTCTTTCCTTTTTTTCTCTTGCAAGGCTGAAAGGAATACAACAAGAGCACATTATCTATCTCAACAGTCTCAACATAGCAGCTGTTCATGTGACGCCATCCGCAGTCAAAGCTCAATGCTGAGTTACGGTTTCTAGTGACCTGTGTCAAATGAGGAAGTCATCTAACAAAACTGAGTAATTCCTACACAGTAACTGAGTAATTCCTACACAAGTGGGTCATATATGAGCTTCTCTTTATGACTAAGCAGGTAAGGGACTTGGCTTTTGCTTAAAATGCACAAAATGGCTCATAAATATACCAAGTCAATAGAACACCAGCACCCACTGGAGCTGTTAAGAATGAATCAATATCGATAACAATGTCAGGATCAAGGTAAAGAATTGGAGACATATTATGGCTAAACAGTCAATATACCAGGCCTTTTCATGTCTCCCCACCTTCCCTCAAGAGATAAGGCCTTGCTATGCTGTCTCCACTGCTCTGAAGCTACTGAGCTCAATAAATAATCTTGTCTCAGCCTGAATACCTGGGATGACAGGTGACTATCACTATAGCCAGCTCCACAAAGCCTTGGGGATGGGTGAGATGGGGTTGGAAAAAACAACCCAAATAACCAACCTATGAGCACATGCACATGTACACACATTTGTCTATAAAGTCAACCCAGATATATATACAACAACCCCAAACTACTAAGCCGTTAGGATGGTTTTACAAACACACATAGGTTTGGTGGCAGACAGACTGAGAAGCAGTACAAGCACATACCTTTTTGTCTAAGCTCTTCTTCTTTTCTCCTAAGGAAAGCTTGTACGGCTGCTGACTGGACACCTTTCACTTTTGGGTCTTTCTTTGGAGGTCCCACCGCCAAACTGTACCTTTTCTAAACACAAAAGCAGAACAAAAGCTATAAGCAACAATACAAATATATAGTCTAGGGGCTGGGTTGTGAGGCTCAGAGGAAGAGTGCTTGTCTAACATGTATCAGCTGTGAGCTCAATCCCCAGCCAGGATTGCAGGAAGTGTAGAAAAGAAACTGAGGAAAGGAAAGGAAGAGGAAGGGAAAGAACAAGGAATCTAAAGAAAGAACATAGTTCTCTGCAATCTTTAACTGTAGCATTTAAGATCATTAAATATTCATTTGCTACACAAGCTCCTTTATGCTGGTTCCCAAATACCAAGATCATGAATACTGTCCAGACACAGATTATTTTTATGGACTTTGGTTTTTAAGTAGCTGCATAAAGAAAGTGACTGAAACAGGAATAAGGATGATTTGAACCCTGAAAAAGACTTCAATCTCTTAAATATCTACTATTAAAGAAGCATGATAAACATCTAATTCTCATGTTTGGGACCATTTTGGACATAATTTATGGGCCAGCAATTAAAAAAAAAAAAATCACAGCTTAGAAGAAACCCAGGTCTCACACATGTCAGGCACTCCACTACTGGGCTATATTCCAACCCTTTTTATTATGTAAGACAGACGCTCTTTTTATCTACTGAATCTGTGTCTGTGTTGGTTGTAAAAATCATCTTTGTGGAAAAAGCTAGCAGTTTATAAACTCTAATGCTCTCTAAACCCATGTATGACAGCCAGCCTATCACTCCATGCTCTCCCATCCTGTGTATGACAGCCAGCCTATCACTCCATGCTCTCCCATCCTGTGTATGACAGCCTATCACCCCCATGCTCTCCCATCCTGTGTATGACAGGCTATCACCCCCATGCTCTCTCATCCTGTGTATGACAGCCTATCACCCCCATGCTCTCCCATCCTGTGTATGACAGGCTATCACCCCCATGCTCTCCCATCCTGTGTATGACAGCCTATCACCCCCATGCTCTCCCATCCTGTGTATGACAGCCTATCACCCCCATGCTCTCCCATCCCGTGTATGACAGGCTATCACCCCCATGCTCTCCCATCCTGTGTATGACAGCTAGCCTATCACCCCCATGCTCTCCCATCCTGTGTATGACAGCCTATCACCCCCATGCTCTCCCATCCCATGTATGACAGCCTATCACCCCCATGCTCTCCCATCCTGTGTATGACAGCCTATCACCCCCATGCTCTCCCATCCCATGTATGACAGCTA
This sequence comes from Mastomys coucha, assembly GCF_008632895.1. Lineage (NCBI taxonomy): Eukaryota > Metazoa > Chordata > Mammalia > Rodentia > Muridae > Mastomys > Mastomys coucha. The sequence continues at coordinate 38,651,843 of NW_022196904.1, forward strand.
GCCTATCACCCCCATGCTCTCCCATCCTGTATATGGTATCCCTGGAGGAAAGCCAAAGGATCTGTTTATTACAAGGCTGACAAACACAATGTATCTTGAAACAAGCTCAAGTTCCAAGTAAATTAGTCAACTAAAAAAGTAGCTGGCTGAGAAGGCAGGCCTCATCCAACCTGAAAATCCCGTATGATGGCAGTATTCACGACTGACTCATCCCTGACAGAGAAATCCCAAGACAGCACCAATTATATTCTAGTCACCCAGGCTAGGACACAATCGGATCCTATAATTAGTCTACATCTTTGTAAACTGAATTGAGAGCTCTTTTGATCTAGAAATACTACCACGAATGTGACACCTGATTCAAGTTTCCTAAGACATACATCTCATAGGCGGCATTCCACAATTTAAATATCTTTTGGCATATGCAGAGTTTCAGAATATAGTAACTGTCCTGGGCTGGACCAGCCTTGTTCCCTTAACCCGTGGAGAATTCAGGGTCCTGGTAATCAGGTGGGCAAGGAGGGAAACACAGACATGGACACAAGGGAGGACTGAATCTGAGTGTGTTTTCTCAAAGTGAGCGTCAGGCTTTTACAGTCATTACAGAAGAAATAAGGAAGTTAGGGAATAAACAGTCAGGGTAATTGATAAGAACCAGGCAGCAGCCACATCAAAGTCAGCCCCATGTAAAGTCATGGGGCTAGATCTTAGCAGCCAGGTGTGAATGGAAAACTCACCACCAGCCAGCCCTAGGTAAACTCCCAACTATGCTAATCTTTTGGGCTGTCAGAAGTATGCACCAGAGGGTCCTATTCTTGTAGCTCCTGGAAGTGACTTTGGCTGTAATTTTAAGCATTTGTGACAGATTCCCATTTGGCACTAGCTTCCCTCTAATATGTAAAGTAGTCTGCCATACATCCGTGACTGCAATGAGAATTCTAAATTTACTTTGTTAACAGTAAACTTTAATGCCAACTAAACTATTAGTCAAATTATTTCTTGGGGGCACCTCTATGCCTAATAATAAAGCACACAAAACTCTCCATCGACTATTGCCAAGGACAAATCTGAAACACATCCGTGTTAGGCGATGCCAAAGAATTCCAGGAGACCAGTTTCCTTGAAACTTTTTGCCTCTGTACTGCAGCCAAGCTTTTTGACTTGTCATGCAGACTCCACTGGAGTTGAGCGTGGCAAGTAACCACCTCAAAAAGAAATCATCCTTGAGTGATGGGCCCGGCAACCATTAGTGAACATTCTATCACTATGCATTTGTTTATACATCTAATGGAAATGAAATCTTTTTTTGTTTCTCTGTGTAGCCCTGGCTGTCCTGGAACTTACTCTGTAGACCAGGCTGGCCTTGAACTCAGAAATCCGCCTGCCTCTGCCTCCCAAGTGCTAGGATTAAAGGCGTGCACCACCACCACCTGGTGGAAAATCTTACAATGTGATAGTCAACTTTGTGTGTTCACTTGGCTGCAGAACCAAACTATTTAACCAGGTGCTTATCTTACGCTGTTTGGAAGAATTTTACTGATAAAATTAACATCTGCAGTCAGATTAACTTCCATAATGTCCATGGTCTCCTACTTAGTCCAATGGTTTCAGAACAGTTCTGGGGTTAGTAGAGATGAAACTACCTCAAAATGATAGCATTAACCCCTGACTGCCTGGCCTTCCATACAGATTGTGGACTTGCCAACCCCATTAATAATCGCCTCAAATCATTCCTACTTGTGTTTCTCTGGAGACTAGTGACTGACAGAACAGTGTTTGTCAACTGGCCTCTTCATGAACGTAAAGGCTCATGTTGCTTTGCAAGAAGCTCATTCTTTAAACAGCTGAATGATACTGCAGAGCATAGATACACAACATATTATCTGTTCACCAATTGGCCAGCTAGACTCTTTTCATTTTTTTGGCTTCATAAAAAATGCTGCTGTGACATTTTTGGTGGATGTACATTTAAATTTCTCTTGGGTATATAGTTATATATCTTTAACACTGAGCTCCATAGACCTTTCTAAAAAGGACTGTAAGCAGACCAAAATATGTTCTGATAGAAGATTTTGTAAGATTTCCCCCAACTCATAGAGAATGATGTTAAAAAAAAAAAAGCCTGAGGTCGGAGCACTTTGTGTTCTCTAAGTCATCTGGCATGTCTCCTGCATCAGATACATGGCTATAGCAGCAGCACATCAAGATGACTCCCATCAATTCTGACTCCTGATTCAAGGCCCAAGGCTGCTTCACTGTCTGGGCTTCATGAAAAGCCGCTGGACAAGTTTTTTCATCCTGCAAAGCCAGTCTCATCACTCTTGACTCTGAAATTCTAAAGCCCATGGGTTTAGAAAACATCAAGCTATTTAAAAACACTCCTTGCATTGAAACTATTGTGTTGTGACCGGATTAAGAAGCAGCATGCAGTCTGGAAACCTAGCTCAGCAAGCACCAGTACTCAGTACCAGCATGTTACTCACCTCCAAACTGCTCCTTAGGAGAAATGAGGCTGTTGTAGAAAATATAAATTTTCTGATGATTTCACATCACTTAACTATTGATTAGAGTAATCAAATAATATATTAACTTTAATCAACACACCAAGTTTTGAACACCTTCTCAAGACAATAGCTAGGGAATGAATGCAGGAAGCAGCCTTTGCATTAAGCTAGCTCAGCAGGATGTCAGAAAGGACAGTGAGAAGAAAACATCCAGAGTATTTGTTCATGCTGGCTATGGTGTTTAACGCGAAAATCAAGCTTTAAGGGGTTTATAAAACACTTGGTTAGAGTCAGGACACAGCTCAATGATAAGAGAACTTGCTAGCATGTTGAGGCCCTGCTTCAATTCTTAGTGCATCATTCAAATCTAACAAAGTCACCCTTCAAATGAGTACTTCTTTGTCTTTAAAAAGGGTAACTGGGCTTTTCTGATGCTTAGGCATAAGCTTTGTAGCTGAATACATATTGAATGTGGGTCTTCTGACTCAGGACCAAACATATTTGTACACTTTAACTTTCTATCTAACTCCAACACCTTTTTTCTGCAGCTCAGACTTCAATCTTAATTCACTAAATTCCATGCATGTCTACCAGAGACAGGTCTACAGCTGATCTTCCCTATATTACCCTTTCCCTCCTTGGGAGAGTAACTACGCTTACACTTTTTAGAACAGACTTCCAATATCCTCTGTCTACCAGTTTCCTATCCATTCATGTACTAACCAGGTCCAATCCTGCTTAGCCTCAGATCAGGTGGGCCCGTACAGGTGGTTGGCCATAAATTATCCACCAGTTTTTATATGCTATTGGTTTAGTTTTTGCCTTTCTTCTTCATCTTTATATTGAGACTGCCATAAAAATCCAACAGCGTTATTGGCTAAAGTTGTATTAAAGAAAGGCTGAGGCCTATGAAGATGGTGAATTCTCTCACTTCAATATATCCCCTCACTCAATAGGCCATGGTTAAGAGCAGGAACTGTGAAGCAGTCTGCTGGATCAGATGCTCTATTTCATTATAACCAGTCCTATAGTTCACTATGCAGCCTTGGGCAATTTCTTCACCTCACTAGGCCTCAGCCTAAAAAAAAATCTCTTTCATATGCTCATTATGGTGACTAAATTAATTAACACATGAAGTCCTTAGAACAGTATCTGGCACAGGCTCAACACAATGAATATTAATTGCTATCACCATTATTTAGAGATTCTCTAAGGTGTTATAGGGGAAGAGAGACTACAGAATCCCTGTGGGGAAGGAGGAGCAGCAGTTTCTAAAGACCTTGTCCATAAAGCACTGGCTGAGAAGTACTGCTCTAGACTAGAGAGCAGCTGTCTGAGATAGCAAGGATGTCTCTGTCAGACTTTAGCCCTCAGTGGAAGGCCAAGATCCAATTTCCAGAGAGCAGTTACTATTGCAGCAAAAATCTTTGTTAGCTCATACCATTCTTTACAAGTTCTTTACAATCCTAGCACTTGGGAGGCAGAGGCTGGCTGCTCTCTCAGAGTTTGAGGCAAACCTGGTCTACATAATGAGTTCCACAGGCTAACCTTACATAAGACTCCGTCTTTAAAAGAAAAGGCCACTGGCAATGACTGATTACATCATCCTGATCAGCTGTTATTTTTGTATTCAGAATTCCACTGAGAAAAGAGTCTCTGCCTAATACTTTCACACATGACGCAATCCTACCTTTGTTTTAACTAAAACATTAAGAAGATGATTGTTCCATTTAAAAACAAGGGCAATAAAGGAAATGTTAGTACAAACTGAGCATCCTTAATCTAAAAATCCAGAATCCAACATGCTCCAAAAATTGAAATGTCTTAAGCATTGATAGTGAAGTCAGGTAAAAGTATTGGAGACAACTTAGTGAGACCACTATTTAATCTTGGGTTATTCACAAACCCTTGGAAAAATATTCCTTGGTAGCCTGGTTCCTTTCTTGCACATACAATGCACACACACACACACACACACACACACACACACACACACACACACAGCCACTCTAACAATGCATCTAGCAACCTCAAAACCACTCAAGCCGCCATTTGTATGAGTTATACGCTCTCCCATCTCTGAAACAATGGTATACTTTCCCAACCCAACAATCAAATCTACAGTTTCTACTTAAGCGTATTTCGTTTCCAGGTTTGACAATTATAAGGGCCAACTAGGCTTGAAATGGTTTTAGGTGCACTCACAGTGAGGAAAAAGTGCCTCGCCTTGCAACCTTTTAAGGAGAATCTCTATTTACCATCTTATGCCTTTGCATAACTGGGGGTGCACAAGGTTAAAATCAGATGTAGAGGAACATGCAAAATCAGTAGAGAAATTATACAACCTACCCATCAATCAAAATAAAGAACTGTGCCCATAGTAAACCAGGCCACTCTTCCCCACACTGTAGCTGAGTTATCTTTACTCTTATGCTGTCAAGTATTGCCTTTAAACTGTACTGCTGCTTTGCTGCAAATAAAATTATCATGCTTCTTTAGCATACACGCACGCACACACACCTTTTTCAACTCTTTGAATAAGAGGCCAAGAACCTGGAAACACCCAACCTAAACTCTGACCTCTCCAACAATAGGACAGCACAAATGGAGAATTGCGTATCTGCCTTCACACTTTGGGTGAAAGTCAATGTAGTAACACTCTAAGGTGCTCAGTGGCTAAGAACACTTAATTCTCTTGCAAAGGACCAAGGTTCAGTTCCCAACACTCACAAGGGAGGCTTACAACCTTCTGTAATTCCAGTTTGAAGGGATCTGATGCCCTCTTCTGGACTTTGGGGCACTGCATGCATGTGGTGCACAGACATACAAGCAGGCAAAACACCAATACACATAAAATAAATTTAAAAGTTGTTTTAGAGAGGAACAAAAGGAATCTTCAAGCTGTACATGACCCATACAAGATGGAATTGACATTCCGAACACTATGTGTGGGAGAGGGGCTCGTGAGACCTGTGGTCTTTTGAATGGCACTGCCTCCACAGGCTCACATGTTTGCATAGTTGGTCCCTAATGTCTGGGAAAGATTTGAAGGTGTGGCCTTGGAGGAGGTGGATCACTGGTGTTGGGCTTTGGGATTTCCTAAAATGAGGTCCCCAGTTAGCCCTCTGCTTGTGGATTAAGATGTGAGCTCTCAGTTACATTCCAGTGCCATCCCTGCCTGCCTGGTTTCATACTGGTCATGAAATCTAACCCTCGAAGCCCCCAGTAAACTCTTGTATAAGTTGCTTTGGTCATAGTGTCTTATCACAGCCATAGGAAAGTAACTCTTTGAGGTAGGAAATAAAGGTGGCTGAGCTAGTGGGTAATGGTTGCTCAAGGAGGGGGAGTGATTTCTTTGATGATGCAGCCTCTGGTAAATGGCCATGCCTCTCCCATGCCCTGCACAGGACACTATTTAAACTCAGTGGATCTCTCTATGACTTCCTCTCTCACCCACTTACCCACATCATGAAAGTAGGAGGGCCTTGGGGCCTTGCTATTTTTCAGAAGTATGTGAGGGGTTTGGAGATAGGGCTTGGAAATAAAAGCTCAACAGCAGAGCACTTGCCTTACATGAGAGGCCCTGGGCCCAATGCCATCACTGAGAAAAAAAAGCAACATGCATGAAATACAACCTGTGTTAATGTATATTAAATATAAAGCACGGGACACGGGGATTTGTTAATACTCCGTGTTTATCAGTGTTCAAATTATCCTGAGTTGATAAAATTAAGCTGGATAGATGGATCAGTTTAAGCAAGATCATGAATTAAATTTAACACTATTTAGCTACTTTTATTTCAATTGTTGTTTACGGCTTTTATTCCGTGTAAAAGATAAAGAAGTTAAGGATGCAAATTAGCCAAACCTCTAAGTTTACTATCTCTTTTAGGGGAAGGGAAGGATGATTCATAAATATAAATCACTACACCAACTTACCATTCCTCACTTCCAGTTAGTACAATCAGAGCAGCTAATAGCGTGTACTCTAAATATCATGCATTTTAAAATTTTCTGTTCTAGGATGATGTATCTGCCTTTTTCCCAGAAGTTTTGGCTTTTAATAATTTCAACCTCTCTTTCCCCCTTCCCCCTCTTCTTTTTTTAGCTTTTTGAGACAGGGTCTCTCTCCTTAGCTCTGATTGTCCTGGGACTCACTATTGTTGACCAAGCTGGCTTTGGACTCACAAGATCCACCTGTCTCTGTGAGTGCTGGTATTAAAGGTATGAGCCACTACACCCAACCAGCTGTTGGCTTTCTAAATCTGGGTTCTGATTCTTCCACAAGACAAATCATGGGCATTAAAGCTAGTATCTGTTTTGTTTTGTTCTTTAAACCTTTCTCAAGATTCAAGAAAATCTAAGATAAAATACAGACCAAATTATGCAAACATGATTATCAGACCTAAAAGTAATGTGACTAGATAATCTATAAACGCATAAAGTATTGTTGCTCCAGACTTCAAAGGTCTGTGCCCACAGCTTCAACCTGCAAAACTTATGAGATGGGCCTTAGAAGAATCTTACTGAGTGATTATTATCAGGGTGGGACATGATTGATCATGTATATAATATATATGTGTGCATATATATATATATATACACATGCATACAAATATAACTACTTTTACTCATTATTTTAGGTAGATATATTCAAGAGTTAAAAATAGGCTGGATTTGACAAGAAGTGACAGGGAGGAAAAAATACTGCAACATACAAAATTAGGAAATGCAGAATCCAAGTGAGATCTCAAATTCCAACTGATTGACTCTAATAGGTTCTTTTAAGTTGGACACTTCACTGATTAAATCTCAGATATCACAATGCAATAAGTCGGTTTACAGCTGTTCTGTGGGTACCTTCTGGTGATCCAGAAATGATTAGTTTATGCAAAACAGCTATAACCCCAGAAAGCAGATGTGGGACCACTTCAGTATTTACCTCTGAGAATACCATCGAACTCACACATCTACTGAGCAAACAGAACCTAAAAATCTGAAAGTCCACTAGGAAATGAAAACTCAAAAGGGATTTGCCCAAACTGCTAGCACAGAGAATCATCGACAGATCCAAGGGACATACGGCAAATAAAAGGTCTACCAACACACCTGCAGCCCACATGATCACCTCACAGTTGGCTATGGATTTCCTGCAAAGCCTCCCTGGCAGAGACCTCCCTGGCAGGTGAAAACATCTTTGGTTCAGTGGGTGGGGCCACGAACCAGAGAACCCTTTCAAGAAAGCACTAAACATTCACCTGAAAATCCGTATTCGACCCGCTAAAAAGACCCAAAGGCTATCAGGCGAAGTCCTTAAGGTCCCCGAGTTTCCTGACTATATTGGCCCTCAATTTAGGAGTTGAAGTTTATTCGAAGCCAGGCGCAACTAAAGCTAGACAGTACTCTTGTCAGCCGCGGCTCATCCCCGACTTTGGGCAACTCTTAAAAACGGCAAGCCGCAAAGCCTACCTTTCCGGGCACATGAGCTGGCGAAACCGACACCAAGAAAGCTCTCCCTTTTCCATCCGCAGCCCCCGTGCACTGAAATCTCCGCAAAAACTCCAGAAGAGGGCATGCGTAGTTCAGGTTTTCCCGAGGCCGACAGACGCTCCCCTAGAAGTTCCACCCACCACATACGAACTTGACGCCAGGGTTTCCTACAGCGACCCTGAGACTCACCGGTACATGATTGACACCTTGTCCTTTGGAAGCGATCAAGAGGATTTCCCTGAAGTCCATGTCTGGCCGAAGAGAAAAGCCCGGCTGGGCCGGGGACTCGGGACGCGGCGGATGCGAACCTTGCCGCTCGCTGAGCCAGCTACTGACTGGCTTGCCTGGGTGGCCTTTCTCCCGCCGCCCCTCGACACTGACACTTCCGGCGCCTTCTAATGTCGTGTACCGCCCCCGCGCTGCAGCCGAATACAAATATATGTATCTGTATGTGTACACACACACACACACACACACACACACACACTCACATGCACGCTCAGCGGCTCCGCAGCGCTCCAAAGGATTTGCGCAACTTCCGCTTTCGGGGGTAAGACACGTAAAACGGGTACGTGGCCGTTGGCGTTGGCTCAAATGGGTGGGACTGAAACGTTTACTAGCCAATCAGACGCAATATGGCACCTTAGGGGTGTGGCTGAGGCGGGCGGAGAGAGCGATGCACCCGAGGATCTTGGTAGCCGGAGAGGGTTTCCGTGCGAGGTCCCGTGAGGGAGGAGAAGCGGAGGGAACGGACCCCTTTCCAGATCAGGGCTCTGTAGGTGTCACGCGTGGATGCTCAGATTCCAGATGACGGTATTCCAACAGCTCGTGCGACAGGTGTGGAGCAAGGGATCTCGGTTTCGTTTCTCCGGAGCCCCGAAACTACGCATGCGCACACAGATCTTGTTCTTCGTCTGTTCCTCGGATGCCAGTTGTCTCCCGGAGGCACCTGCTTTTTTTTTTTTTTTTTTTTTTTAAACCTAGGGAAATGATCGAAGACTTTAGTCACATGCCAAGCAGAACTTGACTCTGACGCACTGCAGAACGTAGTGCATTCATTGGGAGTCTAGCCTGACTTACTTTTGCATTATCTTGAACTTGGGCATTTCGGCTCAATAAAGTACACGTGAATAACTAGGTATACCTACCTGGATCTGGGGGTGGGAATGGGCCACGGGCCGTTTTGGTGTGATGGAGATACCCCTAAACTGGACTGTGGGGGTGACTGCATTATTTACCTTTTTTTTTTTTTTT
>NW_022196904.1:38661100-38662689 GCF_008632895.1 Mastomys coucha
TTTTTTTGTACAGTGGAAAGGGGTGAGTGTAGCCAATAGACCTTATTCTGTGAACTGATGTTAGACTCCTGTATTGGAATGGCTCCACTTCAGGCTGGGTAAGAGACCAAGATGAAGCCTGCCTTCCAAGTAGAATTTTTTTCTTTTTCTTTTCGAGACAGGGTTTGTCTGTGTAGCTCTGGCTGTACTGAAACTTAGTCTGCAGGCTAGGCAGGCCTCACACTCATAGAGCTCCACCTGCCTCTGCCTCCAAAGTGCTAGGATTAAAGGCATGGGTCATCACTGGCTGGCAGTGTTAAAATTCTTAATCTTCCTCTTCCTCAGCCTCAGATATCTTAAGAACTCTCTTTAACCCAACATAATATTCCTTTTATAGATGCGTTTTAATACATTTATGTGTGTGTATTTTTGCTTGTATATTAGGAAGGATTCCATAGAATTCTAGAATTTGTGGTGTGCACCACTAAACCATATCTCTTCCATATGTTAATTAGTTCATTTGAACTGCTGTAAATATGTACCCATGAAACTATCAGTAACTATATAGTTTTAATGAGCATGTGTGTGTGTGTGAGTGTATAAGAGAGAGAGAGAAAGAGAGAGAGAGAGAGAGAGAGAGAGAGAGAGAGAGAGAAGCTAATGTTAAATTACTGCTGTTTGTGGCCATTCAATTCAGTAAGGAGTAAGGGAAAGGCAGAATCCCTCTCTGTATTAGTCAGGGTTCTTTAGAGTCACAGAACTTATGGAATGTCTCTATATTGAGGGAATTTATTGTGATGACTTACAGTCTGTAGTCCAACGATGGTCAACTCTAAATGGGAAGTCCAGGAATCTAGTACTTAGTCCGACAAGGCTAGTTGTCTCAGCTGGTCTTCTGTAGAAGTTCCAACAGATCTGCTAGCAAGTAAGTTCAGGCAAAAAAGAATGAATCTTCCTTCTTCCAGTGTCCTTATATAGGCCGCCAGCATAAGGTGTGGCCCACAGAGGGTGTGGCCCAGCAGAGGGTGTGGCCCAGATTAAAGATGTGTGTACCACCAAGCCTGGATCTGGGACTTGTTTTGGTCCAGGCTGACCTTGATCTCAAGAGATTTTCTTGCCAAGATCCAGGTCAGAAACTTGTGTCTTCCAGCCTCAAGATCTGGATCACAGGTGAGCCCTCCAATTCTGAGTTGCAGTTCATTCCAGATATAGTCAAATTGACAACCAGGAAGCCATTACACTACCTTTACAAGGAGAAACAATGAATTCAACAGATAGTTCCAGAGAAAAAAACTGATGAACAGCATAAAGGCCCAGCTACTGCCCAGCCAGGGCTTTAATTCTCATGAGCACGAGTAACTGTATAACACAGAAAGAAGTAACTACTGATTAAGGAAAGTGAAACCTTTGTTATGCTTCTGAAATTAGATTTAGTTGGGTCTCCTATACTTCAGCTGGCAAGTTTAGAATTTAATAGAGTTGCAGTTGGAACATGAGTGCAGATTGAACCAAGAATTTAGCAGGTGTATTTACAATGATAAGAAATAAGGCCGGGCGGTGGTGGCGCACGCCTTTAATCCCAGCACTTGGGAGGCAGAGGCAGGCGGATT
>NW_022196904.1:38662854-38676566 GCF_008632895.1 Mastomys coucha
TTCGAGGCCAGCCTGATCTACAGAGTAAGTTCCAGGATAGCCAGGGCTACACAGAGAAACCCTGTCTCAAAAAACAGACAAATAAACAAACAAACAAAAAAACCCAACAACAACAAAAGAAGGTCAGGGGCTGGAGAGATGGCTCAGCAGTTAAGAGCACCAAATGCTCTTCCAGAAGTCCTGAGTTCAATTCCCAGCATCTACATAGTGGCTCATAACCATCTGTAATGGGATCTGATGCTCTCTTCTGGAATGTCTGAAGAGAGCAATGGTGTACTCATATACATAAAATAAATAAACCTTAAAAAAAAGGAAAAGAAATAAGATCAGAAATGTGATGAAGGTTGAGAAGGTATTGGGAGCCAGGGTAGGAGGGCAGGAAGAAGCATTTAAGACAGCAATCAGAGCTTGGCATAGTTGCAGATCCCTTTAATTCCAGCACTTGGAATGCAGAGACAGGTGGGTCTCTTGAGTTTGAGTCCAGCCTGGACAGCCAGAATTACAATAGTGAGATTTTGAGCAGGGAGGCAGGAAGAAATGAAAGTCCTGATGACATAGTATTTATTCCCTTTAGATGGGCACAATTCAAATTTCAAATAAGTAGTGCTGATAAAGGTCAGGGAATTCTAGGCAGTGGGGAGCTGTCTGATATATAAATTGAGAACCAAACTTCGGTCCTCTTTTGAACCACCTCTCCCGCCCCACTCTCCCTACTTTTAATTTAAAATTTTTAAATAACTACATGGGTGTAGAAATTATCTTTCTATATATATTTTCTGCCAAAACCAATATGTGTGCATACAAAGTCACTGGGTCAGTTAGGTATTCATGGCAGCAGCTTTAGAAGAGCAGAGGTCTAGGTCAGCTAAGAGGGCTCCTGCCACCAAGTCCAACAAATGATTCTGAGGCTCAGGACCCAGCCAGTGACAACCTGACTCCTGTTGTCCTCTGACCTCCATGCTTGCCATGGCATGTGCACCTACACTCTCATGCGTACACACACACACACACACACACACACACACACACACACACACACACCCATAGAATGTAATTCAGGAATTTAACAAAGGAAAACAACAAGAACCACAACATGGAAAAGGTCATGAACAATGGAGTGGGAGTTTGCATCCCTGACAAAGAAGGAACTAGATCTGTATGTGTACCTGGGATGATCTCTGAGATCTATTGTTAGAGAAGATATGAAGTACAATATGTTCTCAAAGAAAGTGAATCAGTCTAAGGTGCTGGAAGTGTAGCTCAGAGCTAGAGCTTGTACTTCGCATATGAACAACCTTAGCCTCAATCCCCAGCATCATAAGAAAATTAAGGGTTTTTTATTTGTTTGTTTTTATTTTTTTTTTTTAAGATAAGTTTGAAGTATATTCACACATATAGGCTTGTCTATATAAGGGTTCCAGCCGGCCAGAAGATGACCTAGAAAATGCAAAGTATCAGTTCCCGTCAGGAAGGAAGTGGGTTTCCACCACATCTCGGTTGTTTGAATGTCTTTTTCTTGTGTAAATATTTCCATTACTATGGTTTTTTTTTTTTCATTTTTCTTCTTTCTTTTTTTTTTTTTTTTTTTTTTTTTTTTTTTTTTTTTTTTTTTTTTTTTTTTTTTTTTTTTTTTTTGTCTTTTGGAAGTGGATAGAATATCATGCTGTTTTAGATTCATGAGTTACCATGAGTTTTTTCCTCAGAGTTCTCGAGGACAGCTTAGCAGTATTTGCCCCTTTCTGAGAGTCATTTTCAACAAGAAACACATCCTTTGGTCCTCAGAGTTGCTGTGGTGGAGCTTCTGTTATGGTTAGTGAGAGGCAGGGACTTGGGCCGGGCAGGGCAGGGCAGGGCTGGCCCTGTGGGCTCCGCTGTCTCAGCATCATTTCTCCACAGTTCAGTAACCTCACCCTGACACACCACTGTCAGCAGATGGTGAAAGAAGAAGAGAGGACTCATGTTAGTAATGAACTGTAAGGGGAAGCAAGTGTGTGTACTTTAAGCTGGTTGGAGATGAAGAAACGAGAGTGGTGTGCAGTTAGGGAGGGGCACCTCAGGACTGCTGGGAGAAAGGCAAACAGAGAGAGCCAGAAACTCCTCCCATCCTAGGTGTGTGGAAGACTGCCTCGCTGAAGGCTGCCAGTGGAGGTCAGCACAGAAAGCAGGAGGACCCGTCTCAAAGTACAGTGATGGGATGTGTGACCTGTCTATAGTCTCAAGGCTTTGAAGGGGAGGCAGAGGGCTAGGAGTTCAGCCTGTCTCTTCTGAGGCTGATCTCTCCTTTCTTTCTTTTTTTTTTTTCTTTTTAAGATTTATTTCATGTATGTGAGTACACTGTAGCTGTACAAATGATTGTGAGCCTTCATGTGGTTGTTGGGAATTGAATTTAGGACCTCTGCTCACTCTGGCCAACCCCACTTGCTCCAATCGACCCCACTAGCTGGGGCCCAAAGATTTATTCTAAGTAAGTACACTGTAGCTGTCTTCAGACACACCAGAAGAGAGCGTCAGATCTCATTACAGATGGTTGTGAGCCACCACGTGGTTGTTGGGATTTGAACTCAGGACCTTCAGAAGAGCAGTCAGTGCTCTTACCTGCTGAGCCATCTTGCCAGCCCTGATCTGTCCTTTAGTGTACTCCAAGGGATTTTTCTAACATGATTTAAGAACTCTCTTATTTAAGAAATATACAAATAGGGGCTGGAGAGATGGCTTGGTGGTCAAGAGCACTGACTGCTTTTCCACTGAGTTCAATTCCTAGCAACCATATGGTGGCTCACAACCATCTGTAATGGGATCTGATGCCCTCTTCTGGTGTGTCTGAAGACAGTGACAGTGTACTCACATATATAAAATTAAAAAAATTAAGAATTACAAAAAAAAAAAAAAAGGAATATACAAGTAGTTACTTGTATACCAAGAACTTATACTCCTTTCTTGGTATACAAGTATACAAAAAATATACAAGTAGCACTTGCCCAGGGTGCACCAGGCCCTAGGTTTAACTGGGAGTACTGTACAAACAACCTAGTATGCTCCAGGCCCCTGTATATATATACATATAAATATGTATGTATGCATGTCTTTCCGAAGGTCCTGAGTTCAAATCCCAGCAACCACATGGTGGCTTACAACCACCTGTAATGAGATCTGACACACTCTTCTGGTGCGTCTGAAGACAACTACAGTGTACTTATTTATAATAATAAATAAATGTTTGGGCTGGAGCGAGCAGAGACTGAGTGAGCAGGGGCTGACCGGAGCAAGCAGGGTTGACTGGAGCAAGCAAAGGTCCTAAAGTCAATTCCTAACAACCAGATGAAGGCTCACAACTGTCTGTACAGCTATAGTGTGTACTCATATACATAAAATAAATAAATCTTTTAAAAAAATTAAAAAACAACAAAATTATAATTTTGTGTCCATGGCTTATGTATTAAGATATGGGTTTCTGATAGAGCCTAGTACCCCTTGCGTTCCCCAGACAGGGTCTCATTGTAACCTTGGCTATCCTGGTATGCTCTATGAAGACCAGGCTGGCTTGGGACTCCACTGTCCCCTGATTGCTGGAATTAAATTAATTACTTTAATTAGTTAATTAAATTAATTAAAGGCATGTACCACTACACCTGACTAATCTTATTAGCAGTTTTGATGCTGAGGTAGGAAGATTTAAAAAAATAAAATTAGGGCTAGCCTGGACTACAGATGAGACTCTGTCTCAAAACAATCATACAAACAAAAAAGAAATTACATGTACACTGCATGTTTGTACATGTGTTAAGGTCTGACTGTGTTCTGCCCATGTCCCCTCCAAACCATATATTGCAAATCTAATAATCTCAGGCATGAATGCTCTTGGAGACAGGCCCCTTAATGTTAATGATCAAGACTAAGTGAGGTCATTGTGGGGCCTGACCCAAATGACTCATAAAAGAGGAAGTCTGGAAAAGTAACTGCTCGTAAAGGTCAAGAGAGAGGCAGACAGATCTATTCGAGTTTGAGGCCAGCCAGGACTACATAATGATACCCTGCCTCAAAAATAAAATAAAAATAAATACAAAATTAAAAAAAAGGAAGAAAGACAACCAAGATATTGGAGTTAAACTAAAGGGAGGGCCAGAGGTCAGGAAGTGACACAATGTTTTCCCACCCAATTAAAAGGCAAGAATATTGACTAAAAGCACAAGGCAAGGAGGATGGGCCTGGCAGGTCACCGTCTGTGGACACTTTTTTACTTTATTGTGAAGCAGTTGAAGTTTTGGTACCTGTGCAGCGGTAATTAAAATGGAGGACAACCCACTGACACAAAACCCACCAGCACAGAAGGATATGTGTATAATATTTACTGCAGGCTTATGTGTTTCAGCAAAACCCTGGAAATAACTTGGATGCCCTCAGGAGGACAGGGACACTCACAGTGACCCACTGAACCTATGATAGTGGAGTAGGGGAGTTTAATGTGAAAGAATTATGAAGTATATGAGCTTTGAGTAATGAGGGGTTAGTTAGTAAGAAGAGACTTTCTTGAAAGTTCTCTCTCATGTGTCCATGGGTGCGCTCCTTACGTGTCATCCCTCATGTGCTACAACTTGGCTTTTGAGACAGGGTCTCTCGTTGGAACTTGTGGCTCCCTGGCTAAGGTAGGCTATTGTTTAGTCAGAGAGTCCAACTGTCCTGTCCCAGTGATGGAATTCTCCAACATGTCCACAGAAGCTCACCACCAACCCTCTGAAATGACATCCAGGAAAGAATTCTCTGTCCCTACAGTTGAGATTCAGACCTTCTTAGAGATGATGGGATTATGGGTCACTGGGTAACAGATCTGTGGAGCTTGCTGGAAATCTGCCTGGTGGAACTTGCTGTCTGCCTGCTAGGGTGCTGGGGGCAGTCTTCTTGTAGTTTTTCCTCACAGGGCTGCCTGAGGGTGCATGTGGGAGGAAGTTGCTGCTGCCTCAGCATACTGTCTCATACAGCAGGAGCCTGGGGCTCCAGAGGCCAGAATGGAGTCTGTCCAGGGTTGGGGGGTGGGCTGGGGAGGGGGCATGCACAGGATCTAGGACATGTAGTACCTGTTCTTTCCATGTTTCTCTGCTGCCCTCTAATGACAGAACTTTATCACTGCAAAGAAAAAATATTTAAAGGCTCCAGAACTGTTTTCCATAGAGCAGTGAAAAAGGGTAAATTTGGAGCTGAGACAATACATTGATAACCAAACTGGAGAGATGGCTCAGCTGTTAAAGCCTAGGTTCACAACCAAAAATAAGAGTGATGGACATTCTTAAAACACTTAAAGTGTCTCATGAGTGTTTTAAGTGTGTATTGATAAGTGGGAAAAGGTGAACATAGAGAGGACCTGAGCTTATTGTTAAAATGTTCACGGTGGAAATTTACCCACATAGATCTACCTCAAAATGATAATGGTATTTTTTATTGATTAATTTTGATTTTTTATGCATATGGTTTTTGCCTTCATGTGTACCTGGTGCCTGTGGAGGCCAAAAGAGATATTAGATCTCCTAGAATTGGAATTACAGATGGCTGTGAGCCACCATGTGGGTGCAAGAGATTGAACCCAGGGCTTCATGAATGCTAGGCAGGCATCTACCAACTGAGTTACACCCCAGATCATGGCAGTTATGTTTTCTGATAAGAATATGGA
Organism: Mastomys coucha; assembly: GCF_008632895.1. Classification (NCBI taxonomy): domain Eukaryota; kingdom Metazoa; phylum Chordata; class Mammalia; order Rodentia; family Muridae; genus Mastomys; species Mastomys coucha. The sequence continues at coordinate 38,668,517 of NW_022196904.1, forward strand.
TGATAATCCTTTCTACTTTCGACACTTCAGTAATTAAAAAAAATTACTGGGCTGGTGAGATGGCTCAGTGGGAAAGAGCACTGACTGCTCTTCCGAAGGTCCTGAGTTCAAATCCCAGCAACCACGTGGTGGCTCACAACCATCTGTAATGAGATCTGACGGCCTCTTCTGGTGTGTCTGAAGACAGCTACAGTGTACTTACATATAACAATAAATAAATCTTTAAAAAAAATTACTGTTTTGAAAGCAGATCTGACTCTGTAGCCCTTGGCTGGCACCCGCTGACCTTGAACTCACAGAGATCTGCCTGCGCCTGGCACTAAAGGCGTGCGTCGCCATGCCCAGATATCTTTGGTATCTTTAGTTAGGCATGTGCATCTCTCTCTCTCTCTGTGCACATGAGTACAGGCACCCCAAGAAGCTAGAGGATGCCCAATGATTGCAGGAACCTTCTGGAATAAGCACTCCAACACCAGTGAGGGTGGAAGAGAGGAGATGTCCCCAGTGGACTGAAGCCAGGACAGCTCCTGAAAGGCTTCCATCTGGGTCCAGGTTGCATTCTCATTTTATACTCTAAAACCACAATGTAGGTGGGCAAGCAAATGAAATCTTACAGAAGCACAAGTGGCACTCAGCCGGTTGTCAAGGACAACAGCTCATTGTTTCAGCTCCTTCCCCAGGTCATTCTGTCCCAGGTAGCAAGTGAAGTCATGCTTGACAAAGGGGCATTGCAACCAGCGCTTTAAGTAAATCACTAAATAAGTCACTATAATAATTGGTCGTTTCTACCTTATTGTGCTTCACAGCATGGGTGCTCGGAAGCGAACTCAGGTGCTTTGCAAGAGCAGTAAGCACTCTTAAATGCTGAGCCATTTCTCCAGCTCCCATGTCATTTTTTATTGTATTTTTAAAAAGATTTATCTATTTATGTATATGAGTGTTCTATTTGCATGTGTGCCTGCATGACAGAAGAGGGCATCAAATCCCATTACAGATGGTTGTGAGCCAACATGTGGTTGCTAGGAATTGAACTCAAGCAGCTAGTGCTCTTAATTGCTAAGCCACCTCTCCTACGTAAATTTTTTTATTGTTATTTTCATAAACAGTAGAAAACGAACAAAGAACAAATGAGCACCTCCATTGTTCTTCTCAAAGACAGTATACTCCCATGGGTGAATCAAGTCAGGAGCTTGTCAAGTCCATGTCACCTTCGTTCTGGCAATGACCCATCTCCAAAGGGACAGCACTTGTCTCCCAGTGCAGATTGGTTCTACATACTCTTGAATCTCGTGGAAATGATCCCACATGGTACAAAGCACAAATGAATACCTCCGTCATTCTTCTGTGCATAGTGATTGAATGAATATGTCACAATTTACTCCCTGTTGGCTGACATGTGGTTGATTGGAAGAACATACCTTTTAAAGGGCCATATCCTGCAGTCTCCCTGCAGCTCTCTCTGCCATAGAGGGTCACCACAGCCCTCAAAGCTTCAAGGCTTGGGTCCTAAAACCCTGGCTAGGGTTGTTGAGGGAATGAAGCAAGGACAGACATGTAGATGTGCGGCGCAGAAAAGCTGGGGTCAGGTGGGGATGTGTTCACTCTGAAGAAGTGCCAACTAACTGCCTGCCACACAACCCAGAATCTCAGAGTGTTTCATATTTAGAGCGCAGCGGGAGGGTACGTGTCAGTAGGAGGTCGATGCAGGTGAGCAGTTTCACTCAGGGTGCCAAAGTGAGTGTGAGAGAAGGGACCATGCAGTTGCTAGGTTTTTCCTGTTGTTGTTTTTGTACCTACTGGTCACTCCCTCGCAGTAGGACTACAGAGGAAGGCTTTGCCATCCCCCTTAGCCTGACAAAGTGTTGGAGTCCTTGACATGGCCGTGCCCATGTCTACAATACATGTTCATTCAGGGATTCCTCCGCTCTGTACAGAAGATGAAGAAACTGGGCTGTGGCCTAACAGCTGCAGTGCCTAATGAATTCTTGGCTCCTCGGGACTCTTTGGATATGCTGTGTTGAACTAGATCATGATAGAAACCTTTCCACCACTCCTGAAAGGTTATGAGAAGTCAGATTTCTCCTTTGCTCTGAGGATTGGATTTGAGGCTCCTCGGGTGACTTGTGCTCAGGTATGTGCTTGGAAGGCTGCTCTCTGAAGAGGCGTCTCTTCCACACCCCTGGTTCCTCTCATTGTCTCTCTGTCTTCTTATCTCTCTCATTCTCATTCTTAATAAAACTCCTCTCCAGGTTTTAGAGTTGTGCCGATTCTTCTCTCTAAAGCCCAGCCATGTTTAGATCTACATAGTGTTTGTGTCTAGTGCTTTCTCTCTCTCTCCCACCTCAAGGTCTGCCATGGCTTGGGGACCCTTTCTTCTAATAAATTGCACCCTTCTGCAGGAGCTCACATGCTACCTTCCTTTCTGGACTGCTGCTGTTCCTCCGATATGTTTAAGAGTTTCTAGTATGGAATCATTATGAGTTGTGTTGCTATGAATCTTCCAGAAGAGGTGGTTTAGGGCAGGGAGGTAAGTCAGTAGAAAAAGGTGCTTTTATTGCAGGACCAACGATCTGAGTTTGATCCCCAGAACCCATGTGAAAAGCTGGAAGCAGTGGCCTATGTATGTAATCCCAGTACTCCTGTGTGGAGGATAGGAGTTGAGGAAGAGAAAGAATGTTTGGATGGAAGCAAATGTGCCAGAGGGCACCAGGCACACATGGGGTGCACAGGCATATGTGCAGGCAGAGCACAAAAAATTCCAAAAAATTAAAAAAAAATCTTAAAAAGATTTTAATAGTAGACTCAAATCAAAACTTAAGAACATTTTATTAGAGTTAAAAATAACCCTATTGCAGGCAAGCTGTAAACTTCAGCAGTTATCTGGAGGAGGGCAATGAAGGAACTGATGAAAAAGCCATGTTATTTAACTTAGCAGAGAGGTCAGATACATGGTAGACATGCAGCCACATGGCAGGCTGGCAGGCAGGCATTAGAAAATGAGTAAGAGAGGCCAGCATGCTGAGGGAAGCCCAAAGTGTTGAGGAAAGCAATGCTTAGAAAAGAGGAGGAAAAGGAAAGGTTATACTCCTCTGAGTAATCCAGAAAACGGTCTGCCTCTCACACAGCTGCAGCCGGTGAGGCTCCGCACTGGGCAGGGACTCTGGGCAGGAACGATCCAGTAGCACTGAAGACAGTTCTTAACCTGTGGTTTGCAACCACCACAGTGGTCTCCTAACAGACACTTACACTATGGTTCATAACAGTTGCAAAATTACAGCTATGAAGTAGCAACAGGAATAATTTTATGGTTTATAGGAGGAGCTGTATTTAAGGGTCACAGCACCAGGAAGGTGGTGAAGCATTGCCTTAAAGGACTGATTATTCCATCTACCTCTTTTGGATGGTGTAAGGGGAGCCCCCTTCCTTGGGAAAGTCCCTCAGTCAAAGTGACTGAGCCAACCCATCTGGAGTCTCAGGTCTCTGCCCAGACCAGATAGTCTTTTCTAGATTTTTTTGCCTGGTTGAGATCATTCATTCCTGAGGCAATTTTGAGTGACCATGGCCCACCTGCCGATTCTGCTTGTTCCAAACAATAGATTCCACTTATGGAATGGCCTTATGGAGTCCTTACACTTATGGAATGCAAGAAAGTCACAGATTAGCCGGGCAGTGGTGGTGCACACCTTTAGTCCCTGCACTTGGGGGGTTAGGGGTGGGTGAATTTCTATGAGTTTGAAGCTAGCCTGGTCTACATAGAAAGGTTCTGGATGCTGGCTGGTGACATTCTTAGCTTTTGGGTTAGGGGAAGATAGTGGCCTGCTAAGTTAGTACATGATAAAGTTTTACCTTATAGTGGTGTGAGATTCCCGGAGGGACCCCCACACTCAAATCCCGGGAGCGATGACCCCACACACCACCAAGACATGGACTTGATGCAATCTGCAAGAGGCTTTTTATTCCAGCTAGCTGGAGCGAGACTCCTATCCCTCGCAGGAGTCTGGCCCCAGCAAGGTCTTAGGCACCTTTTTATTCCTGTGCAGTTGCTGGGGCAAAAGGGAAGACTGGGGTAAGGCGAAGGTACGGGGTGGTTTTTGATTGGTGCTGGCTTGTGCTAGGGTCCAGGGGCGGGCTAGCCACCTGGCAATTGTTTTGGGCCAGGTTGTTTCTGGGTTCTCAGGCCAGGTCGTCTTGGTTCCCTTGTTTCTGGGTTCTGGGAGCTGCTGGTCTCCCATTGTTTTTAGGTTCTGGGAGCCAGTCTCCCACTGAGTTTAACTAGTGGCTAAATTCCCACAGTACAGTTTGAAAACTTAATCTTACAGTGGAAAAAAAAAGTTAGGCCAGGCATGGAAATAGCCAGTAAGTGGCAATTAAGGGGGAGTAGAGACAATCCAAGATATTTGGATTTGCAAAATTTGCAAAATTTTACAGACACAATGAACTAGTCTGTCAATCAGCTTGCTTAACACAGGTGTGGCTTTTTTTTTTTTTTTCCGTTTTTCGAGGCAGGGTTTTTCCGTGTAGCCCTGGCTATCCTGGAACTCACTCTTGACCAGGCTGGACTCGAACTCATAAAGCCACCTGCCCCTGCCTCCCAAGTGCTGGGATTAAAGGCGAACGCCACCACCGACCAGCTTTTTTTGGAAACTTCAGTTCACAGAGCCCTTCAAAGAGAATTCTCAGATAAACCACAGGCTACCTAGTTAAATCTGGATTTTAGATAAGTGAATTCCATTTTTTTTTTTTTCCGAGACAGGGTTTCTCTGTATAGCCTTGGCTGTCCTGGAACTCACTCTGTAGACTAGGCTGGCCTTGAACTCAGAAATCCCCTGTCTCTGCCTCCCGAGTGCTGGGACTAAAGGCGTGAGCCACCACCGCCCGGCGTGAATTCCTTTTTTAAAAAAACTATAAGTGTAACTCAAGTAACAAATTATTTGCCATTCATCCAAAATTTAAATTTACGTGTTTCAGCAATCCTATTTAGATATCAAGGGCATCAGGAAATGAGAGCCTCAGAGAGGGCCTGGGTACTTTCTTGCCTTACCACTTGGTGGCAGTAGAGCACCAAACAGCACAGAGGCCTCTTCCGGATCTCTTGTAAAATCCCAGATCATTCTGGGCTCTGGTGAGATGCTCAGTGGGTAAGGATGCTTGCTGCCAAGCATAATGGTCTAAGTTCGATTCCTGGACAGACAGAATTGTCTCTTACAAGGTGTTTTCTGACTCCACACTTGTGCATGTACTTGTTTGTGTGTGTACGCGCATGCACGCACACACAAATGAATAAATAAATACAGGTAATTAACATCCCTACCCACCCTCCCCCAAACCCTTCAAAACAAAAATTTTGGGGCTGGAGAGATGGCTCAGCAGTTAAGAGCACCAAATGCTCTCCCAGTGGTCCCGAGTTCAATTCCCAGCATCCACATGGTGGCTCACAACCATCTGTAATGGGATCTGATGCTCTCTTCTGGTGTATCTGAAGACAGCTACAGTGAGTGTACTCACATACATAAAATAAATAATTCTTAAAAAAAAAAACAAACCTCAAATTCATGCAATAAAAGACAATGGCAACTCACAGAAAAACAATGTATACATGATGCGTAATAAGTATGTATGACAGATGATGCATAATAAGTATAAAAAGGTGCTTTGTCCTACTCATTACTGGTTTGGGAAAATGAAAGCACGATGAATTGTTTTCTATCTCAGATTCACAGAGGTTAAAATATCAAGCAAGATTCACCACAGTGTTGGAAGAGTGAGGCAGAGTGAGTGGACACAGAAGTCTTGCCTTATGAATGACCTCAAGCCTGGTCTGAGGAGCTAGCTGCCTCAGACAGTAAAAGGCTTGCTCTGCAAGTCCCCAGACCTGAGTCCAATCCCTGGAGCCTACCTTCAAAAGCCAGGCATGAGTGGATGGTGGCTAAAGCAGACACTCACACTGGTCAAAGTACAGAGAATAAGTGTGGAGCAAAGAGCCACAAATGTGATATCGATATAACACCTCCCCCCAAGGCTCAAGGAAAGGAGGTTGGGGGCAGGGGAAGACTGTGTGGGCCAGAGGTCAGGAGGACAGAGGCAAACAGTGTCTTCCACACAGCAGCAGTACTCATGAACTCACAGCAATTGTGGTCATCTGAATATGAATATTAACATGTCAGATAACATTCCAGCGTAAGTGAGGGGTTCTGGGGTCCCCACCCTGAGGCTGAGAGGCTATTGAGAGTTGACACCTTCTGACGAAGGAAGAGTCAGGGTTCTTTAGGGGTGTGGCTCTTCTCAGGCTGACCATGACCCAGTGGATGGCCTCATACCCACGAGTGCATGCAGTGTATGTACCTCCAGCATGGTCTGGAGGGAAATAATAAAAAGAGAGATCATGAAGCTGGGAGTGGGTGGGGAGGTGGGAGGACCTTACCGAGTTACAGAGAGGAGTGGGTAGATAAATGTGATTAAATTATCCACACTGTGTGTATGTCTGAAGCTCACAAAGAATTAATAAAAACATGTTAAAAAGAAAGACAGGCATGGCGGCTGAGTCTAGCACTGGACAGGTGGAGACAGGTGGATCCCTCAGGCTCGGTGGCTTAGCCAAATCAGCTAATCCCTGTCCAGGCCAGTGACAGAAGAGGTGGACAGCAATATCCTGAGGAATGACACCCATGGTTGACCTCTGCCCTACATATGCATTCTCTCTCTCTCTCTCTCTCTCTCTCTCTCTCTCTCTCTCTCTCTCTCTCTCTCTCTCTCTCTTCCTCCCTTTGTCCCTCCCTCCTTCCCTCTCTCTCTCCCTCCCTCTTCTCCCTCCCTTTCTCTCTCTCTCTCGCTCTCTCTCTCTCTCCCTCTCTCTCTCTTTCTCTCTCTCTCTCTCTCTCACACACACACACACACATACACACACACAGAGGAAAGCCAGGAATATATACAACCTTTAATTAGGGAAATTAGTGAAACCCAAAGTTTTATTCAGCAAATTTCCTTGTCTTTATACTCAGAGGCATATAGATAAATATTCATTGCAGTCCGTACCAGACAAAAACAAAGCACGCAGCCTAATCATCCACCCAAGGGCACTGGTTGAACAAATGATGACGTACTCTATGGTGGAAGTATAATTACAGAATCCTGCTGTGCCTTACAGAATGATGCAGACTTGGCAAGGAATGCAAGTCAAAATGGGGCAGTGCTGGCTCAGGGCACTCAACATGGAGTCAGGAGCTCATTGTTAATAAGGGCTCAGACACTTCCATAGTTAAACTTTTGAGCTGGGCGTGACCTCCCACCCACATTCGAGCTGACCTGTGGGCTGAGCCAGGATCATTTCCCCAAAGCATCCTTCACTTCTCACCTATCTTACCTATAGCAGACCCCTTACTCCAAACTGCCCAGGAACTGAGACCTGCTCAGCCCCCTTCTCACAAGATAATCTCACTTTTCCCAGAACTGGTCTTAGTTCCTTGACACCCAAAGCCATAAACACAGCTGCCAACTCTCTAAGACCTTGGAGCACACTTTTAAAGCTGCTAGAATTTGTACTTTCCAGGATTCAAGTAACCCCAAATAAATGCAAATTTCTTGGTGTTTGAGTATGTTAGTTTTAGTCTCAGTCAGCAGCAGATCTATCTATAACGAGGGAAGAATTCTAAGGTATTTTGGTAGTTCAAAAAGCAAGGTGCTCCCCGAACATATGTAGCAGAGGTGTAGCTTGATCTTCACGTGGGTCCTGAACAACTGGAGCAGTGGCTATCCCAAAAGCTGTTGCCTGTCTGTGGGATATGTTCTTTTAGCTGGTTTGCTTTGCCTGGTCTCAGTGGGAGAAGAAGCACTTAGCCTCATGGTGACTTGAAGTGTCAGGGTGGGGGATACCTCCCTCAGAGGAGAAGAAGAGGGCAGATGGGATAAGGATTGTGGGAGGGGGTGACCAGGAGTGGGGGCAGTGAATGGGATGTAAAGTGAATAAGTAAAATAAAATAATTGTAATAAATAAAAAAGGAAAAAACAAGGTGCAAGCTGTAGACCACTATACATAGTTTTTTTTTTTTTTTTT
>NW_022196904.1:38676777-38709383 GCF_008632895.1 Mastomys coucha
GAGAGGGAGAGAGAAAGGGAGGGAGAGAGAGAAGGAGAGAGAGAGAGAGAGAGAGAGAGAGAGAGGAGAGAGAGAGAGAGAGAGAGAGGACACACATAAACTCAAAGAACATTTCCTAATGGGTATTTAAGATACCTTTCACCTGTGGAGGGAAGCTTTTATGTGTTAATTTAAAAAGATTTCTTTTTATTTAATATGTGTGGGTGCTTTGCCTGCACATGTGTCAAAGTAAGTTACAGCATTTGTGCCTGATGTCTTTGGAGGCCAGATAAGGACACTGGATTCCCTGGAAATGGAGTAAGATACTTTGTGGGTGCTTGGGACAGAACCCAGGTCCTGTGCAAGGGGCCATCCTCCACACATACTCTTTCATACATGTGTGTGTGTGTGTGTGTGTGTGTGCTCTGAATATTAGCAGTAGTGAGAAGAGAATGGGGGAGCTGGACATGGGGCAGGTGTCAAAATCCGGAACAGAAAGATGCTTTTAGAATTTGGTGTGAGAACAGCAGTTCCCAAAGTGTGGCCCCCAGTCAAGGCCCTAACCAAGACAATCAGAGGCACTTTCTACTGTGGACATAGCTGAATAAAGAGACAGAATGAAGGACGCTTTTACTCCATTTGGTTGCATACCTAAAAGTGTTCTGAAAAGTAAAGTCTCGTGGCAGGGTACACATGTCATCTCAGGGCACACCTATCATCTTAAGGCATACCTGTCATCTTAGCACTTGGGAATTCAAGGTCATCCTTGGTATGAATTTGCAGCTAATCTAAAATTTGTAAGACCCTGTCTATGAATAAAACTCTAAACCCAAACAAACAATGCCCCACAACAAAAACAAATACAAACAAATCAAGGATTTATGCTGGGCGGTGGTAGAACATGCCTTTAATCCTATCACCCAAGCTGGGGCTACACAGAGAAACCTTGTCTTGAAAGACCAATATATGTGTGTATGTATGTATATGTGTATATATATATAACATATATATATGATATGATTTATTTGTTTATACATATGGGTGTTGTTTGTGTGTATGTATGCACACCAGAAGAGAGAAGAGGGCATAGGATCCCATAGAACTACAGTTATAGACAGTTGTGAGCCATCATGTGGATGCTAGAATCAAAACCTCTGAAAGAGCAGCCAATGCTTTTAATGGCTAAGTCACTTCAACCCACACAGAGACTATTTTAAAACTACTAAGATCATCTGGTCATGGTGATGAATGCTTTTAATCCCAGCACTCAGGAAGCTGGCAGAGGCAATGTCTTTGAGTTTGAGGCCAATCTGGTTTACATAGTGAGTTCCAGGCCAGCCAAGGATACTTAGTGAGACCCTGTCTCAAAAAACAACCGACCGACCGACCGACCGACCAACCAACCAACCAACCAACCAGCCAGCCAGCCAGCCAGCTAGCCAGTCAGCCAGCCAGCCAGCCAAGCTTGCAAGCTAGCTAGCAAGCTAGCAAGCAAGCAAGCAAGCAAGCAAGCAAGCAAGCAAGCAAGCAAGCAAGCAGTTAGCCAACCAGCCAGCCAACAAAAATAAGACCGGGGAGTGGGTGGAGCACATCTTTAATACCAACAATCAGGAACCAGAGGCTGGTAGATCTCAGTGGGTTCCAGGCCGTACTGCCGAAGTGAACCTCTATTTTGGAAACAAACAAACAGGGCTGTTGAGATGGCTCAGTGGGTAAGAGCACTGACTGCTCTTTCTGAAGGTCCTGAGTTCAAATCCCAGTAACCACATGGTGGCTCACAACCATCCGTAGTGAAATCTGATGCCCTCTTCTGGTGCATCTGAAGACAGCTATAGTGTACTTATGTATAATAAATAAATCTTGGGGCCTGAGCGAGCAGATTTGTCTGGAGTGAGTAGAACTGACTGGGCAGGGCTGACCAGAGCCAGCAGAGGTCCTAAAATTCAATTCCCAACAACCACATGAAGGCTCACAACCATCTGTACAGCTACAGTGTACTCACATACATAAAATAAATAAATAAATCTTTAGAAAAAGAAAACAAACAAAAATAATCCTTTAACCGCAATAATGCATAAGTCTGAAGAACTCTGAATTTTTCAGGGTAATGATTTTATTTAAAAAAAAAAATCAAATCAAAAATATTTCCCTAGGTTTTTTGTTTGTTTGTTGTTTGTTTCCTCTATGTGCTGACCCACACTGATCTCAGGCTTTAATCAGCCTGCCGGATAATCCACCTGTCTGTTTTTCGTGGCTACTGTAGTACTGCTAAAGGAGAAGCCCTTTGGTTGGGGCCAGCTAGTGGAATTCAATCAAGATTAACAATAAACAGTGTAGGAAGTAGCCTCCAGGAGGGCCTCCCAAATGGTCCCTGCTTCTGGAGCAGAAGCCCTTGTGTACCAGCATTGTTTGGGAGCGGAATGTATGTGCGACCAGAAGCATAGGGGGACTGTCACTTCTGGGACAAGGTGATAAGTGACTGTGGCTTTGGTCTTTTGTCCCTTTGAGCTCTTCGTTCTGGGGGAACTTAGGCCACTGTGTCTGTGGGGACTGTGGAGGAGGAGCCCCTGGAAGAGAGGCTGTTTCTGCCCAGTTAGTAACTGAAGCTTGCCATCCAGCGCGTGAGTGAGCTTGGAGACCAGGTCTCCACCCCAGCTCAGCCCTGGCACTACTGCAGGTCCTCAGCTGACTGGCTGACTGACTGACTGACTGCCCACAACAGCCTCACGTGGCCCTGAGCCAGAACCACCTCTGACAAGCCACTTCTGGTTTTGATCCTCAGAAACAAGAGAGCCAATGCCTATCTTTAAGTTGCTTTAATTTAAGAGTTATAGGTAATAAACACAGAAATGACCAAAAAAGAACCATGTGTTGAAAGCTTCCTACACAAGCACATGTTTCCAAATGCTCACTCAATACACATTATCCCAAGCAAATTTCACAATATAGTTTTATGTGAAAGAAAGCAATTACTATTATTATTTTCTGCAGAAAGATGAGAAATAATGCCATTCTATATACAAAGTGTAGAAGAAAATATCCAAAGTACAGGTAAGCATATTATAAACTAGGTTTTTTTTTTTAAATGTAACCCAGACTGGTCTCTGATTTGCTATGTAGCTGTGGATGACCCACCTCCATTTCCCAAGTGCTGGGATTATAGGCGTTTACTGCTCCACTCGGCTGAAAGGACCATTTTATGTCTTTTTTTAAAAATGCAAATGTACTGAGTAATTGAACTACTTGGCCATTTGCCACAGCATTTTCCACTTAAGTTTTAGAAACTTCCTGTCAAAAATGACATTTAAAATTTAGCCATAATTAGGCCCAGGCAGCCTCGCTGACAGTTGGCACTGCAGCAATCTCCTTTTTTATTTTATTTTATTTTTTTAATGTGTTGTTTACTAGTTTGTGGTGATAAAATCTGGCCTCCAGCAAAAATGAGAAAAGAGGAAGAAGGAAGGTTGTCTGAGTTTAAGGCCCTTTTTGCTCCCACAGTAGTTATTTAGCTTGCCGAGCCAGGATCCTTGTCCAGGCCTCTGGAGTCTTCTGGGCCTCTAAATTTCTGGTCCTCTGAATTTCTAGGTTTCTGGGCCTCTAGATGGTTTTTTTTGGGGGGAGGGGGGCAAGCCTCTGGAGTTCTTTTGGGGTCAGAGCCATTACTGCAGCTTTTGGCTTTCCTGATACAGCAACGCCTATCTTTATTGGAAGAATAATACATTGCCACTTGACTAGTGGGGGAGAGGCAGATGCTTGTGTTCACAGAGCTGATACGTATGCCCTACTGTTATAACAGAGTTGCAGAGAAGGAAACAGAGACCAGTCATCAGAAAGGAGCTTCATTATAAGAAAGATCGTCCAGACCATGATGTGTGTGTGTGTGGCATGGTTGGGCCTTGAGGTGGGAGGACATTAGGAGGAACAGTGCCTCCTATCAGAGGAAGCATGGTGGAGCTTTAAAGGGAGAGAATCTTACCCCGAAGAAGCTGGAGAGGAGCTTCATCAGGAGAGACTGCTGCTACACACAGCATGGTGGGGGTCCTGAAGATGAGAGTTTGCAGGAAAGTCCCTGTAAAAAGGGATGTTCATAGCTTTGCAGAGAGTGGTGGGAATGCAGAGAGACCATGGGATTTACTCTGGCTTAGCCTATGTGACCAAGGTAACTACAGTTACCTTGTAGTTGCCAGGGGTGGGGGTGGGTGGAGGGGTGGGGCTGGGCTTGCCCCTTCTGTACATCTGAGTGCTCTCATTTTTACAGCAAGGGCCTGTCAGCTTTAGGGAACATGGCCTGGTTTCTGGGAAAGAGAGAAAGGCATTTAGACCAGAGGGTCTCAACCTGTGGGTCAAAACCCATTGAGAGTCAATCAGCGCGTTCACAGAGGTCCCCTAAAACCATCGGATATCACAGGTATTTGCATTATGATTCATAACCATAGCAAAACCACAGTTATGAAATAGCAACGAAAATAATTTTATGGCTAAGGGTCAGCACAACCTAAGGAACGGTGTTAAAGAGTTGCGGCATTGGGCAGGCTGAGAACCACTGAGTCAGAGGGTCTGAGGTGATGCAGCTGTGCTCATCACCTGTGCTGCTCTGGGAGGCAGCTAGGGAGAACATCTGGATTCTTAGAGCCTTCTAGATCTGACAGCAAACCTTGGTTCTTCCAGTCATTTGTGGAACAACTTTGGCCTCATAACTTTGCCTCTCAGTACTTTAGCTCTTGTTTAATGAATTCAATTATGTGTGTATTGAAACATTACTGAGTACTTTCTAGGTGCTGGGATTCTCTTCCCTCACTCTAGGAGTGAGGCTTGAGATAGAGTCTCAAGGTGTAGGGTCAGCCTGGACTTGAAATGGGTGATCCTTCAGCATTAGCCTCAGCAATGCTGAGATTATAGGTGTGACTCAGGATATGGGGATTCTGTGTAGAATAAGACAAAGTTCCTTATATCTGAGAGCTTTTGGATATGGAGGTTAGTCTGGAAAAAGAAAAAAAAACCCAAACCACTAACAAATAATGGAATAATTCCACTTAGGAATAGTACTGTGTGCCAGGCTCTATATTAAATATGATACACTGATGCCCTCACTCCCCAACCCCCAAAATACCCAAACCTTTTTTTCTCTGACATGGGGTCTCACTATGTAGCTCTAACTGTCTGTCTTGGAGCTAACTATATAGGTCAGGCTGTCCTGAACCCACAGAGATCCACCTGCTTCTGCCTTCTGAGTGATAGGATTAAAAGGCATGTACCTAGCTTGTTTGTCATTTTTTTGTTTTTGTTTATTTTTTCTTTTGTTCTTTTGTTTTTTTCAGAGACAGAAACCCAGAGACAGGGTTTCTCTGTATATCCCTGGCTGTCCTAGCATTAGCTCTGTAAACCAGGGTGGTCTCAGACTAACAGAGATCCACCTGCCTCTGCCTCCTGAGGGCTGGGATTAAAGGTGTGAACCACTCTGCTTGGCTTCCTACAACCTGCTTCCAATCCTGACTCGAGGCCTCTCTATGCAGCCCAGGCTGACCTTGAACCTGACCTTTCCTCCTGCCTCAACCTCCAAATGCTGGGATTATAGGCACAGCCCATCATCTATTATTCTCAACTGTTTTGGAGCCTATAATTTAACATGAGAGCAGACAATAAAATGATATAATTAAGTTAGCTCAGCATTACCACTGGAGCGTATAATCTTCAAAAGAACAAGATGGCATAGACATCACGAGGTATCAAGAGCAGTGAAGGCAGCTGTCATGATGCTGTCCTGAACAAGTGAAATCACTAGTAAGGCAACTTAAGGAAGTCGTAGAGAGTAAGTTACCACAAACTGACGGGTAAATTTAACCTGCTGATAGACATAGTTTGTGGCCCTTAGCCAACAGCTCAGTTTTCTATAACAAACATTTTCCCCACCAGATGAGTGTAAACTCACTATGTAGCTGAGAGTGGTCCTGAACTCCTTGATTCTCTTGCCTCCAGACCCCCAGTGCTGGGACTACAGGTGTGTGCCACTGTGCCAGGGTTATGTGGTGCTTGAGATCAAACACAGGGCTTCATGAATGGTAAAGAAGTACCCTACCAAATCAGCTACATCCCTACGCCAAACAAACACAAACATTTTATTATTTGTTAAAATCGAGTAATCCTGGGAAACACTGGCCTCTCTTCCATCTCCCGTGTGTGTTCATGTGTACATACATGCATGTGCATGTGAAGGCCGGCAGTCAGCCTGGGTGTCATGCCTCAGGAGCTGTCCTTTCTGTTCTTTAAAATATTAGTATATTTTTGTATATATGGATAAGTGTTTTGACCGAGTGTGTGCACCTGAACTCTGTGTGTGTGTGTGTGTGTGTGTGTGTTTGTGTGTATGCCTATTGCTAGTGAAGTCCAGAAGATGGCTTTGGATCCCCTAAGACAGGAGTTATGGCCAATTGTGACTGCTGGGAAGCAAACTGTGGTCCTCTGCAAAAAGAGCAGTAAGTCTCTTAACTGCCGAGTTGTCTCCCTAGGCTTTTTTGAGAAAGTAAGCCGTGGAGCTCAATGGTTAGTGTAGGCTGATTGGTCAGTAAGCCCCAGGGATGCACTGTCTCTGTCTGCCCAGTGCTGAGCTTATTATTGTAAACCAGAATGCCTGGCATTTTACATGGGTTCTGGGATGGCACACCGCTCCTCATGCTTGCCTAGCAAGCCCTTTATCAATTGAGTACTATCAACCCGTAAGCTCCAATGCATTAGTAGGAGTAATTTCTTATGAGAATATTTATGATCTCAAGCAGAGCTACACAAGATGCTGAGGCAGTAGGATTCCATGTTTGAGGCCTGCTTGGGTTAATGTAGGGAGTTCAAGGCAACTCGGTGAGATCTCAAAGCAAATGTAGATAAGGGCTGGAACTGTATTGGAGTGTGGCAGAACACTTGGATGGAACATGTAGGTCCCTGGATGACCCCAGGACTACACAAGAAAATCACGACCCCAAGACAGTTAACATTCGATGACCTCAGGAACTGTTGAAATATTATAGGGGAGTCTTTTGCCATCCTTACTAAAATACTTAGGCACTGACTTAGCTACTCTAACAAACATTTAGATGGTGTGGTTTAAACATTGATATTTTCTTGCACTTTGGAAGGTTGTAAACCCAGCTGGCATGGTAGGTTCTGGGAAGAGCCTCTGGCCTGGCCTTGCATTCTTTCACAGTGGAGAGGAGAAACTCTAATCTTTTTTTAAGATACTGAGCTCACCTTGGGGATCCAACAACCACCATGACTTAATTTGAACTGGATTATCTCCCAAAGGCCCTATCTCCAAATACTATCCCAAGGGGGAGCAGAGATTCCATGTAGGATTTGGGGGGAGACATAAATACTCAGTCCTTAACAGAAACTAACATGTCAGCTTGTAGAATAGTCATGGACTTAGTTTTTTCTGAGTAGCCCTGGCTGTCCTGGAAGTTGTTCTATAAAACAGACTGACCTCAAAGTCAAAGAGATCTGCCTGTCTCTGCTTCCTGAGTGCTGGGACTGAAGGCATGAACCACCACCCTATTGACTTAAACTTTTCTTAGAAAAAGATTTATCTTCTGTCTGTCTGTCTATCTATCTATCTATCTATCTATCTATCTATCTATAGTGTGTGTGTGTGTGTGTGTGTGTGTGTTTGTGTGTATGTGCGTACCCCTGCACGCCCATATGCATTTTTTGGGTATGTGCATATAAGCGTGGTACTTGAAGTGGTCAAAAAAGGGTGTCCGGCTCCTTGCAGTAGAAGTTACAGGTAATGTGAGCTACCCAACATGTGTGCTGGCAATGACCTTGGGTCCCCTTAGGGGGCAGTGTGTGCTCCTAATTATTGAGCCATCTCTCCAGTCTGGACTTAAACGAGTTTAGTAGTAACTAACCTATAAATATTCTTAATTCTTTTACTTATTTGTTCATGATGCACTGGAACTTTGTCTACTGTCTTCTTCTTCTTCTTTTTTTTTTTTACAGCTCCTCATTAAACAAGGAACCAAGGCTTGTGACCTCTAGTGACAGATACAGTTTCTGGAGAAGGCCAATTAAATTATTTGGCATTGTGACTGTTTCCTCATTTGTGACTGAGGGCAAGTCTCTTAGCTGGCTTCTGTAAGGCTCTAGTCCCTATGTCATAAAAGTATTGTGAAAACTCAAGGGGAAATGTAAGCTGGCTGGCATGAAACAAACACCATGAAATATTTGCTACAGGAAGTAAAACTTGCAGAAAATTAATTGAAAGGGGAATGTAGCTTTTACTTTCTGAAACTTTAGAAAATGATTTACTTATCTTTATTATACATGCATTGCTGTTTTGCCTGCATGCATGGCATGTATGTTGGTGTGAGGATGTCAGATCCCCTGGAGCTAGAGTTACAGACTGGTGTGAACTGCCACATGGGTGCTGGGAATTGGCTCAGCGGTTAAGAACATGCACTGCTTTAGCAGAGGACCTAAGTTCTGGTTTCCAGAACTTAAGCTGGTGAATCACAACTTCCAGTTGCTACTTCCAGCTCCAGGGGATCAGATGCCCTCCTCTGGCCTCTAAGGGCAAGTGTATGAATGTGTGTATCTTAAACATGCATACACATAAATTTAAAAGTATCTTTAAATTATGCTTAAGTAGAGCTTTCAGACAGTCATTAATCAGATGAATTAGTTTCTTCAAAGTTTTCACAAAAGCATAAACTATTTTTGCAGAGTCATTTGGCAGTTTATCTGAACAATAATTTATGGTTTACAAATATAATGATTCCCTATTCATCTTACTTCCAAAGATTTATCCTTGTTTTTGTTTTTGTTTTTGTTTTTTTGTTTTTTTCGAGACAGGGTTTCTCTGTGTAGTCCTGGCTGTCCTGGAGCTCACTCTGTAGAACCAGGCTGGCCTCGAACTCAGAAATCCGCCTGCCTCTGCCTCCCAAGTGCTGGGATTAAAGGCATGGGCCACCACGCCCGGCCCAAAGATTTATCCTAAGAAAACAAAAGAAAAGAAAACAAACCAGCAAAACCATGAATAGTAGCACATGCTGTGACTCCAGTGCTGAGAAGAGTGAGGCAGGTGGATGGCAAATTTGAGGTCAGCCTGGTGAGAGAGAGAGAGAGAGAGAGAGAGAGAGAGAGAGAGAGAGAGAGAGAGAAAACAGGTCTGGGTTTATGTGGTCTTTATTGCTGACTTTTTAGAATAGAAAAGCAATTTGCATATCCCCAAATATGGGTAGATTAAGTAAGCTATCATAAATTTACATTTTTTTTGTCTTTTTTTTTTTTTTTCCGATATAAGGTTTCTCTGTATACCTCTGGCTGTCCTGGAACTCACTCTGTAGACCAGGCTGGCCTTGAACTCAGAAATCCTCCTGCCTCTGCCTCCCAAGTGCTGGGATTAAAGGTATGGGCCACCACCGCCCGGTGTAAATTTACATTTTAAAGCCTGATACACTCATGTAAAGCTGTTGGAAAAAATAAGCTAAATCATTCCAACTGTGATTGTTACTGGACTGTGGGATTATAGGAAGTCCCTATTATTTTATTTATGCCTTTCTCTATTTCTAAAAGTTTTCATGGTAAATGAGTTACATTCACAATCAGAATTAATAACATCAGAGAGAAAACTGTTTCTAGTAAGCTGTTGAGAAGGGTCTCACGGACACAATGCTCGTGTAGTGGAATGCTGTCCCTTCTAATCTTCTCAGTTCTTTAAAATTTTTTATTAACATGCGTTAATTATACATGGCAGTGAACTTCATTATGACACTTTCATACATCTCTATGGTGCATTTGTTTGAATTTTCAATTGACTTTTTCTTTTGCTTATTCATTTTACATCCTGCTCACTGCCCTCTTCCAGGTCACTCTCACAGTCCTTCCCCTGTCCCCTCTCCCCTTCTCCTTTGAGCAGGTAGCTCAAATTTTCCCATGCTGGCACTTCAAGTCTCTGCAAGGCTAGGTACTTCCTCTCCCACAGAGGCCAGACAAGGTAGCCCAGCTAGAAGAACATATCCCACATACAGGCAACAGCTTTTGGGATAGCCCCTGCTCCAGTTGTTTGGGACCCACATGCAAACCAAGCTGAACATCTGCTACATAGGTTCAGGGATGCCTAGGTCCAGCCTGTGTATGCTCTTTGATTGGTGGTTCAGACTCTGAGAGCCCCAAGGGTCTAGGTTAGTTGACTCTGTTGGTCTTCCTATGGAGTTCCTATCCCCTTCAGGGCCTCAATCCTTACCCCAACTCTTCCATAAGCGTCCCCAAGCTCCAACCACTGTTTGGCTGTGGGTGTCTGCATCTGTCTGATATAGTGCATTTTAAACATATTTTCCTTTCTAGTCTACCTCTCACTCCCACTAACTCCCTTCCCTTTTCCAGCTAATCCTTCTATTTTTATATCTTTTATTCTTGTTTGGTGAACCAATGTGTTTAATTAGTGTATCTTATGGGATCATAGGCAATTCACCAGTGGTGTTCCCTGAACACAACATCTTTGTCTTCTTTGACTGCCTATAGATCCACAGGAAGGGGCAGAGCCTTGTGAGACCCTCACTGCTCAGTGATGAAATGTTGGTGATCCCAGTCTGACACAGGTTATCACAGGTGCTTAGATTCCAAGAGCACAAAGACCATGTCATCACTGAAAGACAGATGGAGACAACATTCTACAACATTCTGCTCCTTCTTCTGGCTCTTAGATCTTTCTCCCTATCCCCTTTCCTCAATATTTACAGTGCCAGGGACGGGGTGAAATAGACATCCTGTTTATGGCTGAACATCCAATGTTACTTAGCTTATTGACCAGTTAATCTCTGTAGTAACCTTGCTTGCTGAAAAAGAGGCTGCTCTAGAGCTGAATAGCAGCATGAACCATGGGAAGAAGCACACATATTTAGAAGACAGTTTGACACCCAGTGGATACAAGAACTGATTTTATTTTACTTGTTTACTTTTTGAGACAGGGTCTCACTATATAGCCCTAGCTGGACTAGAGTTCAATATGGAGACCAGGCTGGCCTAGAACTCACAGAGATTCTCTTGCCTTTGCCTCCTGAATGCTGGATTTTTTCCCCCTAAAGACAGGATCTCACTATGTAGCCCTGGCTGGCCTGACATCACCACACCTGACTTGATTTCATTTTTTTTTTAAAATTCATTTATTTTATATGTGTGAGTACACTATAACTCTCTTTAGACACACCAGAAGAAGGCATCAGATCTCATTACAGATGGTTGTGAGCCACCATGTGGTTGCTGGGAATTGAACTCAGGACCTCTGGAAGAGCAGTCAGTGCTCTTACCCGCTGAGCCATCTCTCCAGTCCCTTGATTTCATATTTTTAAAGACAAGGTCTTGCCAGGTGGTAGTGGTGCATTCCTTTAATTCCAGCACTTGAGAGGCAGGCAGATCTCTGTGAGTTTGAGGACAGTCTGTCTACAGAGCTAGTTTCAGGACAGCCAGGGCTACATAAAGAAACCTTGTCTCAAAAAAAAAAATCACAGAGAGACAGAGAGAGAGAGAGAGAGAGAGAGAGAGAGAGAGAGAGAGAGAGAGAGAGAGAGAGAGAGAAATGATAGTGACTTTGAGCCTATGATCCCTCTGCTTTCACTTCAAGTGTACTAGTATCAGAGCTGGTTAGTAAGAGAAGTCCCACCAATCAATAGAAGTCTTTCATTATCCTGAAACACATCCCTAGTTGTTTATATAAGTCAGGGTCTTGTTTTGGGAGATGGCTATCTTGGATCTCATTCCCTAGCCTGGTACACAGTTCCTTTTTCATGCACATGCCAAAACTTTCTGATGTCCTTGATTTAACCATTGTGGCTTGTTGGATCAAAGCCTTTGAATTTGAAACAAGTTAAATACCATTTTTAAATGATTAATTCTTTTGTGAGAGACAGAACAAGAAACACTTGTCCTCATCTGAATTCTGTGGATGTATTTTTCACTCCCAAATTTTCAGATTTCTATAGAGACAATTCAGAGACCCATCTTTCTGAATCCCTAACACTGTCGATGGGCCTTGGAGCACATGCAGAGCTCCCCTTGCACCTGAGCATGCCCTGTACTTGAGCACAGATAATTCACACACATACAGTAGCCACTTCCTGTTTTTCTACCATATATCAACCTGGATCCTTTATCTTTTTTTTTTTTTCTTCAGGGAGATTCAACTTTCCATCAATGGGATGGAGGCTCCTCTGAGCCCCCTTTATAATAACTGGGTGTCCTTTCAGAGTGGTGCTGACATTTTTCCAGAAAGCCAACAGTCTGATTGTTCAGCATGGTCTTCATTCCAGAAGTAGATGGAGTAAAGCTATATTTAATTTACATTAATGCTTCCGCTTGTGTGTGTGTGTGTGTGTGTGTGTGTGTGTGTGTAAGAGATAGAGACAGAGAGACAGAGACAGAGACAGAGACAGAGAGACAGAAAGCTAGGTAGAAGGCCAGGAGAGGGCTTCGAGTTACAGGTGGTTGTGAGCCATCTGGCTAGGAACTGAACTCAGGTCCTCTGGAAGAGCAGCAAGTGTTTTAAGCACTGACATCTCCAGCAATTATTTTATTTATTTTTCCTGAAGACAGACAGGGTTGGACAAGGCCAGTCGAATCTATGAAGTGAGTTCTAGGACAGCCAAGGCTACACAGAGAAATTCTGTCTTGAAAAACAAAAACTAAACCAAAGCAAACCAAGCCAAAACAAAAAAGACAGGGTCTTACTATGTAGTTGTGGCTGGCCCAGAATTTTCTATGTAGACCAGCTTGATCTCAAAGTCACAGTAATCTGTCTCCTTTATCATTGAGTATTGGGATTAAAGGTATGAGCCAAGAAGCCCAGAGGGGGAAAAAGCTTTTTTTTTTTTATAAATTAACTTTACAATTAATTTGGAGAACGTCACCACAGTGAAGCCTGAGGAAATGGTCAAAGGATCTTATACCTTTAAAACAAAAGTAGTATAAATTTGTGAGGAAGCAATGACAGGACATGCAGATATCTGGCTTGAGCAGTAAATTTCACAGGTATTTCCAGTAAAGAAGGGATAAGGGAGTGTTAAAGCTGGTGGAAAATAAGAGTAATTTCAAAGTATTTGTTTGTTCAGTTTCATTGAGGCCCCAGTTGCCAGTCTCTGATGACCAAAGGCATTTTCCATCTTGGAATGAGAGGGACCTTTTCTCTCAAAAGAATTTCTGCTTGCCGCATGTGGGGAAAGACAGGCAAACGGCCCGAACGCTAGAGTTTCTAATTCATTTCAGCTGGAAAACAGTCAAGATGCCCATTTGGCACCTTTGGAGATGCCATATCTTTAACTCCACGGTCTGGCTAGTTTTATGTCAACTTGATGCAAGCTAGAGTCATCTGAAAGGAAGGAACTTAGAGAAGAAAATCTCCATAAGACCTGGCTGTAAGGCATTTTCTTAAATAGTGATTGATGGGGAGAGCCCAGCCCACTGTGGGTGGGGCCAGCCCTGGACCAGTTGTCCCAGCCCACTATGGGTGGGGCCAGCCCTGGACCAGTCGTCCCAGCCCACTGTGGGTGGGGCCAGCCCTGGACCAGTCATCCAAGCCCACTGTGGATGGGGCCAACCCTGGACTAGTCGTCCTGGGTTCTACAAGAAAGAAGGTAGAGCAAGCCACGATGAGCAAGCCAGTAAGTAGCATCCCTCCATGGCCTCTGCATCAGCCCCTGCCTTCAGGCTCCTGCCCTGTTTGGGTTCCTGTTCTGACTTCCTTCAGTGATGTGGAAGTAAAGTATAAGCCAAACAAACCCTTTCCTCTCCTAATAGTTTTTGGTCATAGTGTTTCATTACAGCTATGACAATCCCAACTCCTTCAGGGGAAAGAAAACAACCTACTGACATTACTCTACATGGATCTTCTCCAGTAACAGTTTCTTAATTGTTCTCAGCCTGCAGTATGGCCTGTACCA
Source organism: Mastomys coucha (assembly GCF_008632895.1). Lineage (NCBI taxonomy): Eukaryota > Metazoa > Chordata > Mammalia > Rodentia > Muridae > Mastomys > Mastomys coucha. Next base: position 38,690,676 of record NW_022196904.1, read on the forward strand.
TCCCACGGACTTTATTCCAGGCTGAAGCTCTGTGTCTGAGTAGATCTGTTGCAATCCAATCCTCAAACCCACAGACCGGGTCCTCCTTTAGTTTCCACCCTTTCCCCTGGTATCCTGGATGTAAACATATCTTGTCACTCTGTCCTTCACACCTGTAACTCTTGGCACACATCTTTCTTTTCATGTTCAGTACTGGGGATGCCCCAAGGGCGATCCTTCCTTTTCAGAGGAATATGTGGGGTTAGATGACAGCAAGCACCTAAACTTCCTGTATTCTAGGTTCTCTGAAGTCTGTTATTTTAAGCATTTATCTTAGTGTGCGTGTTTGTGTATGTGTGTGTTCATGTATCCACATGTATACCATAACACACATGAAGAAGTTAGAGGACAAAATCAAAAAGTCAGTTCTTTCCTCTCTACCTCTCTGCTTCCATCATGTGAGTCCTGGGCACTGAACTCAGGTCAGGCTTGGCAGCAAGCAGCTTTGCCCCCTGAGCCATCTCAGCAGCGCCCTTTGCCCCCTCACCACCTTGTCCCATCACATCCCGTCCTGTACCACTCAATCCCATGTTGCTGTCATCCCAGTTCCATCAATATCCCACACCCTATTAGATCCTAGAGCTTCTGGGGCTCACCTTGGTGTTGTTTCTTCCCCAGTGATGGAAGGGTGGGAGGACAAAGATTCAGTGTCTCAAGAGCTGAATAAGAAAATAGCTTTAGGGGGAAATACCCACGAGATTCCACTCATTAAGCCCTGGGGCTCTGAATTAGTAATTATCTCCCCACTGTCAGCATCTGAGCGCCAGTCTTGGAATAACAGGGAAGAACAGACTGCCCGGCTCTTTCCAGATACTCTCCTGGGCACAAACCACTTCTCTAGCTATCCCCATTCCAATGTGGCTGTTCCTTCTCCAGTCAGCTGTATAAATGGCACTCACTGGTCACTTACACCAGGCCAGGTTGCATCCTGAGATACAGACACCAACACAACCGAGCTCCTATGGAGCCTCCGTTTCAGCTGGGATAGAAAGTGGACAGAAAAGTGTCCAGAAAAGTGGACAAGGGACAGTGAAGGCTGGCCTGGACCTTTGAGGATATTGCTCTCAGACCAGAATGAAGCCAGTGACAGCGAGGCTGGGGGTGGGGATGGGGAAGCAGGGAGGGAGACCATGTGCAAAGGTCAGGAAAGTTATTTATATTACCCCAGCCCTCTCCAAACTCTTTCCTATTCCAGCCCAACTTCCTGTCTCCCGTCCGGAGGACCACAGGCTTTGGAAGTATGTCAGGCTCCTGTGTTACAATAGGGTTCAAACTCCAAAGGAGGAAGAAAGAACTGGAATTCTGACTAAAATCCCAGGAAGAAGAGGGCTACAGTTAATTAAGGAGGGGTTTCAGCCCTCCCTCCTCCAACCTCTATCCTACAGAACTGAAAATTCAACCTTTAAAAATAAAAACTTTACAATGAAGTTTATTTTGAAAGGCTGTGTTTAGTCCTCCTCCTCCTCTCCTTTTTCGTTTGAAATTTCAGGACTTTTAATATGGTCCAAATAAGGAGGACCGATTCGTTTCTGCCCTTTCCCTGCCAAAGGGACTGCTACAGAGTGTTTACCTTCTCCGCGTTTGTGGAGACCAGAACATAAAGGGTCAGGTGCACAGAACTTTGAACTTCACACTACCCTTGTTCTTGGGGTGTGTTAACTGATTTAGTATTCTTTTTTTTGTTTGTTTTGTTTTTCTGCTTTTTTGTTTGTTTGTTTGTTTTTCCGAGACAGGGTTTCTCCGTGTAGCCCTGGCTGTCCTGGAACTCACTCTGTAGACCAGGCTGGCCTCGAATTCAGAAATCTGCCTGCCTCTGCCTCCCAAGTGCTGGGATTAAAGGTGTGCGCCACCACTGCCCAGATCCTGATTCAGCATTCTTTTCCTGGCCATCAGCAGAGAGTACTTGATGTCCTGAAACTCCCGAGGCAAGGCAAAGAGAAGAGTAGCATCCATTTTATCTTTTTCCATTTTTCCTAGGCCTGTCGAAAACCAAGACTAGCATCAGCATGCCACTGGGCACCGAGGACAGTGGGAAACTGGACACACATAAGAGAGGCATTGGGTATGGCAGGTGCAGGAGGCAGCTCCATGTCATAGGGTTGGCAGCAGAGGCCAGAAGTTCCTGCTTAGATTTCCAGCACCAGCAATTCCTCCTGGGCAAGTGACCATTTCTGGCCTCAGTGTCCTCTGAAATGGGGCAAATGGTTTTCTCGTACAGTTCCTATAGGAATTAAATAAAGCAATATACCTAAGGCATTGAAACATGAGGTTCCTGGAACATAGTGTTTTATAATTCATGCTCTTCTTCTTTTAAGGGAGCTGAAGTTCAGGGTGGGCTTCTGTCTCCCTGGAATTATGAGGATGGTCTTCTGAAGGGCAGGTGGAACTTCTCAACAGCCACAGAGTGGGACACATCAGAAGCACCAGGAAGCTCTTTTAAACACATGGGTGCCCACATGTTACCGCAAGCCTTGGATTCAAGAGCTTCAGGGTGGAGCTCTGATACCTGCCTTTTAACAAGTTCCCTCGAGTTACTCATGTGCACGTGCAGCTTGAGGTGCTTGGTGCTAGAGAACAAAGCATTGAGTCATACGGCTAGCAAGCATGAACCAGCGGCTGGACAAACAACATGACCTTTGGAGGAAATTTGTGCCTCATACAGAGCCTGATATACAGTGAGCACTGATTAAATGGTTGCTCCCCCCCCCCCCCAAAAAAAAAAGTAGCCTTCAAGAAGATGTATCATTTAGGGACAACAGACATAAATCTATAGATAAGTTGCAAGCAAAAGGAAAGATGGGTCCACAGGGGCTGTGACTGACTGAGCAAGACCAGACTAAGACCAAGCCAATCAATATTCTAGCATGGATAAGGAAGGGAATTGAACTCAGGACGGCCCCACTCACTCCGGCCCTGCTTGCTCTGGCGTAATTCACTGTAGCTGTCTTCAGACACACCAGAAGAGGGTATCAGATCTCATTACAGATGGTTGTGAGCCACCATGTGGTTTCTGGGATCTGAACTCAGGACCTTTGGAAGAGCAGTCAGTGCTCTTACCTGCTGAGCCATCTCGCCAGCCCCGATTCAGTCTTCTTTTACGGTGTGGCTCCAGTGGATGGCCCCATACTCAGGCAGCATGAATTGGAGTCAGTGGGTTATTTTTAAAAAAGGGGATGGGCAATGAAGTTGAGGAGGTAGAAAGATGGGTCGGGCTGACAATTTTTTAGTTATGAAATTCCACTTGGACCTTAAGTCTAAATAATGTCCTTGCCAATAAACAAAAGAGAGCCAGCACCTCCTGACAGCTAGATGTGGCACATGCATTGTATTGACAAGCTTCTTTTCATATCACTCCTGCCAGGTTGGCATTATGTAGAAAAAGAAACTAAGAGAGGCCAAACAATTTGACAAGGGCACACAGCACACGAAAAGCCCAGACTTGAACCAGGGTGTTCCCAGCCTCAAGCCCAGAGTCTAATCACAGAGCCCAGAACATCTCTAGGAGACCACTTTTAATTCCACATACTATCTCTCACAGTGTCAAAATTCATCCCTCACTGAGGGTCCTGAAAGGACAGTGTCTTACATAGACCTTAGGGCATAGAGCATAGTTAGGAACGGGGATAGGTCATGGCTCAACATCTTCTAATCTTCTGTCACATCACAAAGGAGTAGACCACCATCTGTCACCTGTTCTGGAAGGAGGTAACCGAATCACAAATCCCGGGTTATCTCTGGGGTGCATATCGGTTAGCTGTGCCCGTCTTTTTCTCTGGGAGAACACTTGTATCTGAATATATCAGAACTTACCAGCCACATCTTTAGTATATGTTTACATATGGTTGTCTCAATGTTTTCCTTTGTCTGCCATAATATTAACTGTCATGTCCCTCAGAGCTTGGCTTGGTCCTTCTTTTCTGCTCTTCACTGGTTAGTCGTATCCATACAGCTGTCAGTATTGCTATTACCTATGCCCTTTATCTTAGTCAAAAGCCCAAGAAAGAACTGACTGTGACTGGAAAGTCTAGATCTCCGTCTTTATTCTGGCCTGAACTCTCAGTCGGTATCTAGTACCTTCCAAACACCCCCATCTGTCTGACATACATTCATCTCTCTTTAAAAAAACATAATCATGATGGTACAGGCCTTCAATCCCTCTAGGATTGTAAGTGAATCTTTGCAAGCCAGCCTAGTCTATACAGTGAGTTCCCGGCCAGCCTGGGCTACATAATAAGGTACTGTCTCAAAAACAGACAAACAACCCCAACCTATCAGAGTTCCCGGCCAGCCTGGGCTACATAATAAGGTACTGTCTCAAAAACAGACAAACAACCCCAACCTATCAACCTACTTGCATACTTCATCTGACTTTGTTGCACTTCTACTATTTCTTCTCCAGGTTTTCATAGTAAATGAGAGTGTAACAGCAGTAAAGACTCTGAAAGCCGTTTGATGTTCTCAGGGAAGTGAGGACCAGGCCTAGGGAGCCAGAACCAAGCAGAAACGTTAAGAACAGAAAACAAATGGCATCTATTGGGCCAGGTCCAAACTCCTTAATAGAACCTTCAAGATCCTTCCTGACCCAGTTCCTCTTAGTCCTTCTCCACTTTCTCAATATCTCCTCTCCAGCTCACATAATCAACCTCTCCCTCCCAGAGCCCAGTGCCACAGGCTTGTCTTCGACTCAGCGTGTCTCTTGTACACATCTGACTTCATCTTCCTAAAGAGTTGTATCCATTGCTGTTCGATCAATGAAGGCTAACTTCTTCTAGATTAAGCCCCACCTCCTTCTACGGTGACAGGCCTTGAATGAATCACTCTGATGTCTTCTTTTATGTCACGTCTGACATACCTTTGCCACTTAGTTATTATTATCATTTTTTTTCTTGAGGTTGTGTTGACCATACTGGTCTTGACTTTGTGGGCTCAAGGCAGCCTCCCACACGAGTTGCCTGAGCATCTGGGACTACAGGTTTCTGACACCACACCTAGCTTCATACCTTAATTACTTCAGTTGCCACACCACCCATCTGTTTACTTGCCTGCTTGTGAACTCCATGAGCTCAGAGGCTGATCTTAATCAATATTTATAACTCCAGTATCTAAGATGATAGCTGGTACATATACATTTATTGGTCAAATCAACCAGTGAATGGGCTCACCTTCTTTAAGACAGGCAGGTACAGAGGAGATGACAGGGCTGTGTGAGAAGGACCAGATGAGAAGTCATTAGGGGTACAGAAAAGAAGAAATGCCGATTTTCATTAAGTCCTACTCTACCTCCCTGCTACCTGGAATAGAGAAACAAGAAGGCCTAGAACAGGGCTGGTGAGATGGCTCAGCGGGTAAGAGCACCGATTGCTCTTCTGAAGGGCCTGAGTTCAAATCACATGGTGGCTCACAGCCACCCATAATGAGATCTGATACCCTCTTCTGGAGTGTCTGAAGACAGCTACAGTGTACTTATTTGTAATAATAAATAAATCTTTGGGCCTGAGCGAGCAGTGTCTACTGGAGCGAGCTGGGCTGACCAGAGCAAGCAGTGGTCCTAAAGTCAATTCCCAACAACCAGATGAAGGCTCACAACTATCTGTACAGCTACAGTGTGTACTCATATGCATAAAATAAATAAATAAATCTTTAAAAAAAGAAAGCCTAGAACAACCTTTCTAAACCTCTAAAGAAGAAATTTAAAAATTATATCAAAATATATTACCCATATGGATAAAATTAGGCTAGGTTCTTTCTTTGAGGGAAAGCACAGTTTTTAGTGTCTGTGTCAGGCAAGGCTCAGGAGCATTTACCTAAGAGGACCAATTACGACCTGTAGAGATGTGGGCAGATTAACCAAACTGGTGCTAATAGCTGGTTTCCTTTTCCCTCTTGGAGTTATGGAATCCACAAGAAAATGGAATGCTCACTGAACAGTGAAGATTCTTATTCTTGGCCAAGAATAGAAATGAAAGATAAATTTGCAAAGAAGCTGCTCTAATGGCTAATCAGGAAGTTATAGCCACTGGTAAAAGAAACAAGGGAGGGATAGGCTAATGAAGGACAGAAAGAGTCCTTTCTTTTCTGGGGATGAATAGAAATTTTCTGGGAATTCAGATGCCCCTACTTTTGTTCCATTTATGGTTCTTTCTGGTCACCTGTCATGGTGCTGAGAGGTGTCATTTAGCACACTATCATAGGATTGTAAGGAAGTCAGAAGTCATGGGGCAGTCATCTAGTATAGAGATCTTAAACCTGACCGGTTAGTTAGCCACCTGAAGAGGAACTTCTGGCCGTTGGGCATCCTGTCTTCAAAGATAAGGTTAGGGCAGGGCAGAAATTCAGTGAGTTCAAGGAGGCAGAGTAAGATGAGGATTAGGTAACAAAATCAGCCATTGGTTCAGAGACACACTGCCAAAGCCCAAGGTTTTAGGAAGAGAGCTTGGAGTTAGCCAGGGAGGAGCATAGTTTCTAGAAATGCCAGATTTTCAGCCTGGTCAAGTGGGCTTTGTCCATGTTTTCTTCCCACCCTGACAGGCTCTCAGCTGAATTCAGATAGAAGTGGGAGTCCTGGGAAGCACTGTACTTAAGTCTAGGGCTTGAGCTCCCAATGGTAGAGGGAAGGACCAAGGATATATCTGGACTGCGTATGGTGACACACATTCAATCTCAACAGTTGGGAGGCAGAGGCAGCTGCTGATCTCTGTGAGTTTAATGCCAGCCTAATTTACATAGAGTACCAGGTTACCCAGAGCCATACAGTGAGACTCTGTCTCAAAACAAAATAACAAACAACTCTGAATGGGCAAGAGGGCAGTCTTAGAAGCGGCATGGAGGAGAGATGCTATGTTTTTGTGGGCCACCTGTTTATGCAGTTACTTTGCCTACTGGTAGTAAAATCCTGTGAATAACATTTCTAGACCTTATATCTCTTGTGTCTCTAGGTATTTGTTATACGAAGCTTATGACAATTGGTGAATTAGTAGGGCTAAGGTAGGACATTGAATTTTATTATTTCTTTCTTCTGTGTAACATAACCCTGGCTTGGTTCACTTTGTAGACCAGACTGGCCTCAGACTCAAGAGATCCACTTACCTCTGCCTCCTGAGTGCTGTGTGCCACTGTGCTCAACAACATGTTTTGAGCTCTAGTAATTTTGGCTGGTCCCAGTTTTTGAGAACAACTAATAAAGTTTACAACCTCAGGGGCTGGAGAGATGGCTTGGTGGGTAAAAGCACTTACTGCTCCTGCAGAGGACCAGAGTTCTGACAACTCTGACCTCAATTATATCACTCTCTGCCCCAGTAAGAGAAATCCTCTTAAAAGTTCATAATCTCATCTTTATAATTAGGCAAACTAGGGCCAAGAGAAACAAAAATACCTGGCTTGACTACTCCCTTAAGTGACATGCGAGGGTTTGTAAATGTATGAGGTGATTTTATAACCTGTTGATGGGAAATCGAGGCTCCAAAGATGGAATAGCATATGCCCAATTACACCACCAGTAAGTCCCAGGCAAGAAGGGGCCGAGTCTGTATTGCTTTCAGTTCAATGTCCTTTCCGAGCAACACATTTGGTAATAGTGTAGGTGAGAGGCTCCTAATTAGGAAAAAAATTGAGTGTGCTTAGAGATTAGGCATGTGACTCCCCTCCCTCAAACCTTGACTCTCACATTTTTTGGATGCCATTTGGAATTTTAGGTTGTCAATACTGTCACTAGGAAAAGGGCTGCCCCTCTCTGAGGGGATGTCAAGTCTGTAGTTTAGGGACCAGGATGGCTGGTGAAGGCCTGGGGCGGGGGATGAAGAGAAAGACCCCAGGAAGGGCTCACTGGAGAGTTCAATGTGTGTCTCTCCCTGGTCACCACAAGGCTGGGGTCCAGTGTACACGACCCTGTATCCCCATTTTAGGAAGTGGTCAGTGTTCTTTGCCTTCCCAACAGCTGACACCACAGTTAAGGCTCAGTGCTATATTACAGACCACATTCCTACCCTTTCGGATGTATTTGGAAACCTGCATTTCCATGTAGCTGGTTAGATAGACTTGTACTTCCTTAAACCAGGTACCCTTCCCCTTCTTCATCCTATACAACTTGTTTGGATAGAGCAGAACCTTAGAGGTCACCCATGCATTTTACAGTTGAGGAAATCTAGGCTAGAGAGGCAAAGGCTATAGAAATGGCAAACACAGCTGTATTGCAGTCCATTTGACTCCTTGCCAATCCATCAAATTCTGAACACATACTTCTAAACAGGATCCAACCCACTAGTATAACCATTTCATTGTATTTCTGGCAGCCAGTTTACACTCCTTTGGGATCTTTGGTCATTGTTGTTGCAGCTGTGAGAGGTGTGTGATCAAGGCAACCTAGTGCCTGTAATTTGTTTACTCGTTGCTGTTATGGGGTCCACATACAGGCCGCTGCTTGCTTTCATCCATATCTTTCATGGTACAGTGAAGGATGATGGTCAACCCACAGCTCCCTTTCTGTAGCTTTATTTGTTCAGTGCACAAGTGTCCACGCGTGCTTAATGCTATTATGAGTCTATGTAGTACATTGTGTGCCTGGATACATATCTCTTACCATGCTGAAGGTTGAGTGGCTGTTGACCTTCCCGAGTCCATTGGGAGGTGACTACATTGTCAAAGCCGTGTCTTAAAGGAATTGCGACCTCCTAGAAGGTGTGTTTAAAGGTTGACGAGAATCTGCCTTTGCTTTTTGTTCCCGTGTTAAGAGAAGATGCATCTCCCGGTGCTCCCGGGGAAGTAGTGTGCCTGTCTCTTCGCCAAGCTAAGACCCAACCCTGGGGGTCGCCGTCGCAGTCCGGGATGCCCTGGCACGCCTCCCTAGGAGGCGTGGCCTTGAGGCCACGCCCACGCCCGGGGGTGGGAGGATCTCCTTTTCAGCGCAGAAACAGATTGAGCCGGGCCGGCACCTCCAGCCGGGCTCCGCCCACACGAGGCTCCGGCCCGTTCATTGGCTGGATCTGTGGTGACGTCGTCGGGTTCACAGACAGTACTCCGAGCGCTCGGCGCGCGGGAGGTATTGTGCTTCACCCCAGCTTTGTTCAGTCGTCTGCTCACCTGGCTCTGGCTGCGTCCTGGCGGTGCAACCCGGAGCGGGTGCCAGCAGCCGCAGCCGCCGCCGCCATGGTGTCCCCGGTCACTGTGGTGAGTGCGCGAGCCCGCGAGCCCGCGAGCCCGCGAGCCCGCGGCCAAGCCCCCCGGGCCTGGGACGAGGCAGAGGCAAGCCAGGCCGCCGAGTGGGGCGGAGGAAGCTGCTGTCCTCTCCGGGGAAGCGGCGGCTGTCACGGTCTTTTGCTCCTCACTCTCGTAGTGCCCCTCCTCCGCGCGCCCCCCGTCTGCCCGCGGGAGGGAGGAAAACATTGTGCACGTGACTCGGAAGCGTGACTCTGTTGATCCATGAGTGTCTGGAGCGGGTCTACGGGTCTTAGCCTGGGACTGGATGCTGCAGGCCGTAGGATTCTGCGTGGTGGGCCCTCAGGGAAGCATTCGAGAGGGTGTAGCGGGGTTCAGACTTCCTGGGAATCTTGTCCCAAGTTGATTTCCTCTTCACCATTGTAGGTGCAGGAGGTGACACCTTTGTCTTAGCAACGCTGTTCAGGCGATAGGTGAAGGTTGGACCTCTCTCTCTATTGACTTGACCTCCTTTTCAGACTTTCTCAACTCCAACCTTCGAAGTTTCTCTTCACACTTCTAAGGCTGGCTTCTCTGACGGTCATGATTTCACCACCTACAGTCAGTTTCTTCTAGGAAATATGGGCCTGGGGAGTCGGGGGAGGGGAGAGCAAAGGTGATGTTTCTGAAGGCTGACAGGTGGAGCTGGGCATCCCCTCCGGTTGCCTCCCTTTGGCCATGCTCTCACCCTGACTATCTCTGATAAGGGAGTTTCCATGGGAAGGGAGTGTCAACTCTTCTCCCATCTCTAACCTCTGGAAAAACAAGAGCAGGCTTGTACTCTGGACCCACTATCTGTCTCTTCCTTACCTTTCCCCTAGTTGCATCAGGTACCTGGTAGCCAGGGAATCTAAGTGTCTCCTCAGTCCTGTGTGGAACAGCTTTCTCACAAAGCCAGAACACTTTCTTTGGAGTGTGGTTCTATAGGGAACCCCAACTGCTCTAGTTCACACTCAGAAACCCTGAACTAGCGACCCAGGGGAAGGAGCTTCAGGAGACCACAGAGCATCTGCAGAGTCTCCTCCCCCAGCTCAGACTGTGCCTGCAGTGGCCTTGAGGAAAGCCTTTCTTTAGCTGCCCTCCCCCTAATCCAGCTGAGACCCAGTCAGCTGGCCAACTTCCCCCTCTCAGTTCCCCATCTCCTTCCAGCCTGTCTGCTGGCTCCAGATCAGAAGCCCTCCCCACCCCCTTCCTGTCTCTGGTGCCTCAAGTTGCTCTTGTTCTCTGGGAAAGAAATGGCCAACACCCCCTTTTCCTAGCCCTGGAAATCTTTGGTGTGTCAAGCACTGTTTATTCCTTCCAACACAGATCTATTCCTCTTCCCAGCATCCCTAGCACCTCTCTTTGTCCTTGATGCCACCTTTAGTCTAACACAGGTAGAACGGAAGGTCAGGGGGCAGACTGGGCAGGACAGAAAGCCTGTGGAGGTGGAGGTACTGTCACTCCTACATGCCTGACACTCACCTGGTGTTGCCAGGGCTCTAAGCCCTGAGTTCTGGCTCTAAAGCTTGGATCATGAGTTGGTCAGTCAGTGCATTTCTGTGGTTTCCCTCTGACCTTACTCCAGTTCCACACAGCTGGGAGCTCAGGGTGACAGGGAGAGGTGCTAAGGGATGCCTGGAGGAGGGGGATGGGGTGAAAGCCAGAAAGGGAACAGCGCTAGGCTGCCAAAGGGAGTATCCTAATAGGCACTGTTGGTTCAGAGAGTGACCACTCTGGCCAAGTTCCAGGACCTAGAGTGGACCAGAGTGACGGGACAGTGGAGCCCTTGCTTGTCCTGGTAAATTGAGCCTCAGGGTGATAATGGCTTTCACATCCTGCTGGCTGCTTGGAGCCAGACAGGCTAGGTTTCTCTGTCAGGACTCTTTGTTCTCAGAGGTATGGGGCTGGGGTGTGCACTACAGCCTTGGGGAAAGGTTAAGATTTTAGATATCACTGTAGGCTTTTGTGCCCCTAGCCTCTGAGTATTGTCCCTGTTCTGTCTCCTCCAGGTGAAGAGTGAGGGACCCAAACTGGTGCCCTTCTTTAAGGCCACCTGTGTGTATTTTGTGCTCTGGCTGCCTTCATCCAGCCCATCGTGGGTCAGCGCCCTTATCAAGTGCCTGCCCATCTTCTGCCTCTGGCTTTTTCTTCTGGCCCATGGCTTTCGATTCCTGCTGGCCCACCCCAGTGCCTCCCTCATCTTCGTGGGACTCGTCTTCTCTGCTGTGGGTGATGCCTTCCTCATCTGGCAGGACCACGGATACTTTGAACACGGTCAGTAGTTAGAGGAATTGCCTGGGCAGGTACCTGGGGCTGGAAGAAAGAGGGTCCCAGGGTGGGGGCAGGATGAGGCTTTGGAAGAGGGAACAGGGATTTGGGAGAGTTTCTGAGGCTGGGAACTTTGGTCTTCTGTTAGAGGAGGACCAGTTGTTTAAGGGAGAGTGTAAGTTTAAAACTATAGCTCTTCTTACTCCCTCTTAGTCCCAGAGCCAAGCTCCTGGGTTATATCCCTAGTCTTCTTCTCTCAAGTACTCAAATACTCATTAGTCATGATCCTTCCTTTAGCATTCTTCTCTCTCCCCTTCAGGTCTCCTGATGTTTGCTGTGGCACACATACTCTATGCCGCAGCCTTTGGCATGCGGCCCCTCGCTCTGCGGACAGGCCTGGTGATTGCAGTGCTGTCAGGCCTGTGCTATGCCCTGCTCTACCCCGGGCTGTCAGGTGCTTTCACATACCTGGTGGGGGTCTATGTGGCTCTTATCAGCTTCATGGGCTGGAGAGCTATGGCAGGGCTGCGGCTCGTCGGAGCAGCCTGGAGGTGGACGGAGCTGGCAGCCGGCTGCGGCGCTCTGCTTTTCATCCTCTCCGACCTGACCATCGCTCTCGACAAGTTCTGCTTTCCCGTGCCGTACTCTCGGGCGCTGATCATGTCCACTTACTATGCTGCTCAGATGCTCATCGCCCTGTCAGCTGTCGAGAGCCGAGAGCCAGTGGAAGACTACAGACTGAGCAAGGCTGACTGAAGGGACTGGGGTCTGCTCACGTTTCTCCTGGGACTGGGGCCCAGACTTTGGGAGTGTGCAGGAGCTGGGTCAGCAGGCAGCTTCTGGGAAAGTGGCAGGCTTGAAGGGGGTAAGCTGAAGGGGCTCCTAGGAAAACTGGTAGTCCAGGATGACCCAGTGAACTCAAAGAGGCAGCCTCATATCCCACACCTGAGTCAGAGGTAGACATCTCCTCACCCCATCAGGACTATCAAAGCCCTCCTGGAAAGTGATGGTGCTTTTTGACCCCTCGCTTTTTACTAGATGTGAGACTGTGACTATCTCTAAGAGAGTGTGACTATCTCTTATGCCCAGGACCAGTGGCAATGCCAGGCCCCTCCCATTCCCACCTTTTTTCTTCCAAGATGACCCATGAACAAATGAGCAGGCTTGAAAAGCCTCTTCCCCAGGCTCCCCAGTTGGGAAGACTGGTTGAAGGTGGAGTCTGGTTTTCTGTGTCCCGCCTTTACTTCAACAGTCCTTTAAGTGGTGAATGGGTGTCTGTCCGTGAGAAACAGTAGAGGGACTTGGTTGGTCTGGAAGCTGGAGGGTACCAAGGTTTCAGAATGGTCCTTGTTCTCTGACAAGCCAGCTCAGTCCTCATACCATCATCCTCAGTCTCTGTCCCCAGGACTAGGGTGGACCATGCCAAAGGAAGGGGCCAGGCTCCAACTATATGTCTTCGTCCTGCTATCTGCAGAAGACTTAAAGTGGCAGGCCTCAGAGAGCTCCCGAGGGGTGCTTAACCTGGCTCAGAGCCGGGGGCCTTTCCCTAGCACACCAACAAGGCTTTCTTCCTGCTCTGGGAGTGAGTTCTAAATGACACTTTAGGGTCTTAGACCCAAGGCACAGTCAATGCAAGGGGAGCAAGGATGGCATAACTCCATCCTCTACTGCCCGTGTGAAAAAATAAAATAAAATAAAAACCCAAGGGCCATTGGCCTCCTGACTTGTCTGCCTGTGTGGCACGTGCCTGTCCCAGGCAGGGGGTGGAGGCATGGTGCCAGGAGCCCTGCTTGTCCTCACAGACTGGGTCAGAGTCATCTTGGCTCAGGCATTTTGGCACTAGGCTGGCTCCCTGGCTGTGCTGACACTTGTACTTGTTTCAATGGGTCTCACTTCCCTGGTGGTGGTGGTGGTGGTGGTGGTGTGTGTATGTGTCTGTGTGGGTGTGTGGTTGTGTGGTTGTGTGATTATAGTCAGGAGGGGGAGGGTAGGGGATGAGTAGTGTCTTGCCATTGTTCTGCATTTGTCCTTGACATAGTCCCCAGAGCTGGGTGCCCAGCAGTCTTCATTACCCTTAGCTCGGCAGTGTCTTTGGTACTGCATTACCCACCTCTCCACAGCCTTAGCCTAGACCTGCTGCTTCTCTGAATGGTGCAAACTCATATTCTGTAGTTGAGAAGGCAGAGAGGGGATGTGGGGGGAATGGGATTAGAATAGCTGGTGTTTAGACCTGAAGCCTTGGGAGTATATTGTTCTACCTTTGTCCATCGGCATCCAGGTTTTAACGAGCCATGCTCTAGTCCTGAAGTAGAAAGGGCTGTTGGTGAATATGCCACTGGTAATATTTGCTAAGCCTTTGGGGGTTGTGATATAGGAAATCCAAGCCTCATGAGTGTTGAATGAATTTTTTTTCCTTTCCAAACATTTTTGTTCTTTTTGGTACTGGGGATCAAACCCAAGCCATTTCACATGCTAAACTTATTCCTCTGCTCTTAAGCTGTGTATTGCTATAAGCTGTTAAGCTAGACCCAAACAAAAGTTTTTATAGAGACCTCTCATGGGGACAGAGAGCAAAGAAATACAGGGAGGAGCAGGGGTCAGGGACCCTCCTTCATTACAAACCTCTCATTTAAAATCCTTCAAGGGACTATTCTACCTTAAAACATGTTTAAAACCAGTAAGCTGGATGAACAGCTTCTTTTTACTTCATTGGAGGATGGCTGGATGCTAAGGGAGCAAGGTCCGGATCCATTTAAACTGTAGAATGCTGGCCACAGAATCTACATGGAGTGAAGAAATGGGAGGAGGCAGGATGGGGAGAGGGAGGAAGTTAGCTGACTGCGTCCTGTGCTCTGAGGGGATGGTAAGGGTTGAGAGTGGTTGTGAAGAGGGAAGGGAAGCCCCAGGGTGACTTCCTGTGGGTGGGTTTGGAGCAGGTCCACTCTATGTGTTCATTCCCATGGTTCCTGTTCTACCCGCTCTCAGGAGCAGGGAGTGCAAGCTCAGTGAGTTTCTTGTTCTGTGCCTTCACTGCATGCATACAGTGACAGGCATCGGAAGGCAGACTGGCTTAGAAGCCCCCTATCACAGCCGACACTGATGCCTCTGGGCTGGAGCTGGTATGAGGTGCTCTGCTTTCTGAAGATTCTCAGTGATTGATGCTAGACTTGACTTACTAGACTAGACTTGGCTTTGAGAGATCAAAGCAAATATTTATGAGTGCTCATGAAAGATCTGAAATTGCTGGACTTAAGTCACTGCATAGAAATTGGTCCCTATGTCTCCCAAGCTGGCTTAGCTATGGGATCAAAAGCTGCCATCCATCCAGTCACACTTGGTATTTTCCAGGAATTGTGCAAGGTACTTCCTCATAGCCCAACAGGTGAGGAAACGGGCTGGTTAGGCAATGGTGGCATCGTGTTGCTGGTCTGTGTCCCTAAAACTAACTGGAGTGACTCAGGGATCTCTGGGTGTGCAATGAGAGCTGTTTCCCCACACCCACCCTGCCCATGCCCTCCTGGCTTAGGTCTGTACACAATTCAGCAGTCATCCTGGAAGCGTTATCTTCTCAGTGCCAGACACTTAGTTGAGCACTTGGGAGACAGAGCAGTGGGATAGCATCCCCTCCTCCCCCGCAAGGAAAGACATCATTTCTAACTGGCTAAACAAAGACCTGTAATTATGAAGACCACAACCATGTACTACCACAGAGAGTTTGAGGGAGTGAGAGAGTAAGAAGTTGGAGAGATAGGGAACAGGCTGCTGGGATTTGAACATGAGGATTGGGAGGAGGTGGGAGGAATTTGAACAACCAAGCATGGCAGGTTGGCTTTGCTTTTGGAGGGGTCACACTGCTCTCCTCAGGCATGCATGTCACAAGCAAAAGCCTGTTGGGCATGTGTGAGAGGACTGGTGCCCTTCAGTCTTCCCGGGGTTTGAGCCTCTCACCTGCCTAACAGACCAGTGCTTATTGGTATCGATGCATACCAAAGCCACTTGAGAAACTTTGTAAATGGTACAGATTTTGTGCAGAACCTGCTGGATAAATTGTGATGGGCCAGTCTGGTTTAAACCTGATGGTCAGTATATTTTTAAAAGGCGAGTCTCAGCCTATCAATGTGTGCTGTCACAGTTTAGCAAGGGATCATGAACTCCCACATCTGCAGGTGCCTGGAGCATTATATATGCCATTGATAAGATGGGAGAATATTTTGTACCACTTGATGGCAGAGTAAATGAAAAACAGCTCGAGCCCCTGCCCTTGGACAGGATGGGTGTGTCTCCCTCCAGGCCATGCCTGGTGGTGGTTTCACCATAGACAGCACAGAGCTTCTATGGTTCTTGCTTAGTTCATTTTTTAGCAACGTGCGATACTCACTGCTGTCCTTTAGTATGTAGGTGGGGGAAATGATTGGTTTACATATGCTGCTGGCAAAGTCGTGCCAGAACTTTGAATTGACAGTGATGTTGACATCACTCTGGTAGATAGCACCATGAGCCGTGGGTTCCCATGGAAGGTGCCAGTCATGGTATAATCCTGGCCACAGACCACAGTGAGTAGCTTGAATAGGGTCAGAAAGTGGGGTATATGGTGGCAGTCCTGATGATAGGACTTCAGTTTGGTGCTCAGGTTTTCACTGCATCGGTGGGATGGGCACTATGAGCCACCTTCATCTTAGAGCGCAAAAGATACCCTGGGACTGTTTCAGTGGAACCTGGAGGACCTGGGTTGTATTCTCAGGTGCTAGCAATTATGGGATGCTCAGCTGTGTAATTTCTTTACTCTTTTTTCTCTTCCTCCCTCCCTTCTTCCCTTCTTCTCTTCCTCCCTCCCTCCCTCCTGTCCTCTTCCTCCCTTCCTCCCTCCCTCCCTCCCTTCCTCTCTTCCTCTTTTCCTCCCTCCCTTCCTCCTGTCCTCTTCCTCCCTCCCTCCTGTCTTCTTCCTCCCTCCCTCCCTCCCTCCCTCCTGTTCTCTTCCTCCCTTCCTCCCTCCCTTCTTCCCTCCTTCCTCCCTTCCTCCCTCCCTCCTGTCCTCTTCCTCCCTTCCTCCCTTCCTCCTTTTATTGAGATGGTCTCACGACACAGCCTTGCTGTGTAGACCAGGCTGGCCTCAAACTCACAGAATACTCTACCTACCTGTGTCTCCCAAGTGCTAGAACTAAAGGTACATGTACACAGTTCTTAAGGACTCTTGCACACTCACAGTGCCCCTAGCTACTCCAGGGTTTGACTAGTTGAAGCAGCCCCACAGGTTTTTATGTTTTTCTAGACTAAGGGAGTCTAGACCCCTTTCCTATACCTACTTCTTGGATCCTGGTATTCTCAGCTCTTTATCCTAGCCTAGAACTCATCCTCCACACTTGCCCTATGTCAGCTCAGCTTTCAAGGGCTCCTCTTTGGACCATTTAGCCCTCATTTCTAGCTTCCTGATGTTATCTGTACCTCTTCAGACTTAACTGCTGTTTCCCAGAGTCCCAGCCCTCACTCCTACTGGTCCCTCTCTTTATAGCAGGCTTTAAATTGGCTCTGTAATCCTCCACCTCCTCACTATTATCTGGACCCCTAAATGTACCTACCTTTTCACCTCTGGATCAGTTCATCACTCAAAGCACTCACAAGATAACATCCCTTAAGTTTCTCATAAGTCAAAGGGCTCATAAGTCATAACCCATCTCATGGTTCTCTGATCCTAACTCTTGGGTACCCTTTGGTGACCCAATGTCTTCTTCACCATCAGGGATTCTTGACCCAACTGTCTTGGTCAGGGTTTCTATTCCTGCACAAACATCATGACCAAGAAGCAAGTTGGGGAGGAAAGGGTTTATTTGGCTTACTTCCACATTGCTGTTATCACAAGGGAAGTCAGGACTGGAACTCAAGCAGGTCAGGAAACAGGAGCTGATGCAGAGGCCATGGAGGGATGTTCTTTACTGGCTTGCTTCCCCTGGCTTGCTCAGCATGCTCTCTTATAGAACCCAAGACTTCCAGCCCAGGGTTGGCACCACCCACAAGGGGCCCTACCCCCTTGATCACTAATTGAGAAAATGCCCCACAGCTGGATCTTAAGGAGGCATTTCCCCAACTGAAGCTCCCTTCTCTGTGGTAACTCCAACCTGTGTCAAGTTGACACACAAAACTAGCCGGTACAACAACCCAGACCCCCAGTCCTATATTCATTATGGTCCTTATTGGCAAGCCAGGTATCCATGGAGTACAGTGGGTCACTGTCACCCTTTTCATTCAGAGCCACCACTCTGCAGTAGCATTTCCTGCTGTGCCATCATGTACTTGTTGCTGAAGACACACACAGTTGTAGTGAATCAGGTGGGGGCTACTTTCATCCCTCTTCAGGTGACGTATCGGGCACCACCATCTTCCTGGAGATCAGGATTATGGTTCCAGGTCAGAGGCACTATGTTGGGGGGCCTCTTCAAGTAGCTGTAGGTTTGCAGGAGGCCCAGAAATCTGGAAGAACTGGAGGCTTGTTGGCTGCCCTGGGGACAGAGTTGTGCATTTGCTGTAGTCACCTGGCCAGCCTGTTGGAAGATGGAACGGCACATTTCCTGCTGTGCAGCAGAAGTAGTGGTAGGCAGCAGATGTCCTGGAGTCAGAAAAGCCTGTTTGTGAAGTGTTACTTTGCCATTTAATAGCTTGTGACCTTTGGCAAGTTTATGATACCCGTTGCCTCATTTACAAGACGAAGACTAACAATGGCTGCTCATTTTACAGGGCTAAGGCGTAAGGTGTCCACCATGTAATTAATATTCAGTAGAGGTTCACTGCTTTTAGTTCTTGGGGCTCTTCAGACCTTTATTGAAAGCTTCCAGTCCCCTGTTCAGAGTTCATTCTAATTTTTAGTAGATTCCTCTCCACGGCCACTCCCCACCCCACTCCCTGCAGATTTTACTCTGTTTATGCCTCATTTATCTCATCAGAGATGACCAACCGAGGACTCTAAAACAGGGGTTGTGCTCTAGGTCAATGTCTCGAGGGCTTCAGGACGCTGAGATAAGAGGGTACAAAAGCCTGCCTACAGTCACAGGCTGATAAAGCCTCCCTTTGTGGTGTCACAGTAGGCTTTGCTGTCCCATCACCCGAAAAGGTTGTGCCTTAGGTTGCTTAAATAGCAGTGGGGAGCTGCATAGAGTGTGGAACGATGGCTGCAAAAGACCTCTGCCACCATCTGTACCTGCCACAAGCACGGAAAGTATGCAAGGATTAACACCCCCC
>NW_022196904.1:38709470-38721279 GCF_008632895.1 Mastomys coucha
GTACCTACCACATGCAAGCAGGAGCAGCAGCAGCAGCAGCAGCAGCAGCACCACCACCACCACCACCACTACCACCACCACATACCCTCAGGACCTTCTGTACCTGGAATCAGACATGGTTAGGCCCTGTGCCAGGCCTGGAGGTTCTAGGGTATCACAGACATCCAGTTGGTCCCCAGATTCATCCATCCCAAACCCCATGTCTAGTTTCTACACTCAGTATACAGGTACAGGAGTCATAGTGGGTGACTCCAAACTCATTCTGAAGTGAGATCTGATACACTTGGTGTAGTCAGAACACTTGGTGTTGCTAATGAGGAACTGGGGATAATTTTTGCCCTTGGTGATGGTTTTCCAGCCCTTGAAGGAGATGCTGTGTTTCTGCCAGGTCACCGTGGACGGTGGTGAGCCCTGGGTAATAACAGGAGGCAGCACACTCAGTCACTGGAGAGTACTTGGAAGAAGACTCGCCTGGTTATCAATGATTCTCCTTCGAGGCTCCAGGGACGGGATCTGGTGAGTGGCAGAATTAGAGACAACAGGACAATAAGGCCTACAGCATGGCTATGTGGGGGAGAGGGGTGCAGTATGGGGGACAGAATGGGTGACAGCTCAGAGAAGACTGCATGTATGCAACGAGCACCCACCACTGTGTGGCTCTAGCCAGGCACTGAGGTCAAACTGGGGGCTCCTGCGGTGGAAACCACACAGGTAAGGAAGGGCATGGAGCACCCTTCAGGTTTAAGCCTCCCCTCCAGATCCTCTCCCAGCCTCTTTCATGGCCGAGGTACAGGGCATACCAAGATGTCTGGCTGCTCCAGAACACTGGGAAGCATTTGCTTTTTCCTCTGTGTCTCCCAGCACGTGAGATCTGGACAGGCAGGTCCCGTGTCTTATTTGTTTCTGTATTCCTCCCACTTCCATTGGCACACAGAGCTACTACTCTGACACAGTGTTTGTTTTGCATGTTTTTCAAGCAAGGGAATCCCAGAGGTTACCCTTGGCTTTGTCCTGACATAAGGAATATGATGAGTTGTTCTTGATCAGAACATGGCTCCATTTTTCACTGTGGGATGAAGCCTCAGGGGGCCCTGAACCTATAGCTCTGTGTCCTCACCTGGTGGAGGCATGGTATGGACCCCCATCTAGCTCCACAGGTCTCCAACCCCAGCCTCACCGACAATTCAGATAGGAAAGAAGTTTTTCGGCATCTTTGTGAGAACCCCTACCATGCCAAGATGCCCTGAGATGGCATCCCCAGCTAGATGGTGGGTCCCTTCTACAGGCTCACAGCAGCCAAGTTAGATGCTTGAGTTAGAAAAGTAGTTCTCAACTTTTCCAATGAATGCTGAGACCCTTTAATAAAAGTTATAGTGACTCCCAACCATAAAATTGTTTTCATTGCCAGTTCATAATTGTAATTTTGCTACTATTAGGAATCATGATGTGAATATCTGTGTTTTCTGATAGTCTTAGGTGACCCTTGTGAGAGGGCTGTTCAACCCCTCTAAGGAGTTGTGACTCACAGGTTGAGAACCACCAAGTTAGAGATATCAGACATGTTTAGGCCCTGCGCCAGACTTGGAGGTTCTAGGGTATCACAGACATCTAGTTGGTCCCCAGATTCATCCATCCCAACCCCACACCTAGTCCCTACACTCAGTATGCCTGAATCTTCATCTTCATCACTTCTACAACAGCTCCCACAGTGAGCACCCTTAATATAGTAACTTGATTACTCAACAATGTGCCAGTTTAGTTATTTTACCAACTTGGTAGTTTCAATCTCCTCAAAATTCAACACACCCAACACAGTCAACTCATTTACATTCAAAACCCAGACACAACCTCGCTATCTCCACCACTTCCACTTAACAGGCTGTATCCTCATCTCACGCCAGGAACTCAAGATGTCCACTCAGCATCCTTACTCAACCCCAACGTGCCCACTCACTCAGCTAACAAGAGATGGCAAAGCTTGATAAACACGCTGCCCATCCCGCTTTCTCAC
Organism: Mastomys coucha; assembly: GCF_008632895.1. NCBI lineage: Eukaryota > Metazoa > Chordata > Mammalia > Rodentia > Muridae > Mastomys > Mastomys coucha. The sequence goes on from NW_022196904.1 coordinate 38,711,482, forward strand.
TGTCCCAGATGCTCAGTCTTCACTTGTTGGCTTTCTCTTGAGTGTGAGCCCCGCTCCTCTGAGGCTGCCAGTTGCCAGAAGGGCAGACTTTCCCCAGCAAAGACATTCTCTCTTAAGGGGCTGGTTCTACTAATGTGTTGGTCTGCTTGGCATGCTGGGATGTCCTAGAGTGGCCTTATACACAGCTATATCTCAGAATTTCTTGTCTGTGTGCTGTCTCCACAGTATACTCTGTGCATGAGGTGGGGAGATGAGAGGTCGGGAGGCCAGGGATATCTATGAGATAGATCAAAAAGTGGGAGACCACAGAAGAGGAGATAATGGGATGTTAGAACTCCCAAAGGAGCTTGAGGAGAAGGTATGCCCACTCAGCAAGACTTCCTCTGTCCTACCCCCTTTTGGCCCAGAACTTCTGTCCCTAGTACCTCACCCTGAACGGGGTCCTTGTTGACTGGTACCCACAGGTTATTGCCTGTCTTTCTTCACTCGACAGAGTAGCCAAGCACTGGCCCATCCCATCCTGGGTAGGGACATTCTATTCATGGTCACCAATTCCCTGGTCACATCAGCCAGCCACCAGAGGATTCTATGGGTAACACAGAGGGAAAAAGCTGGGAAGGGGATAGTTCCACAGTCCATGTTGATTTCTGCCCATGTTTAAAACACCTTAAACCAATGACTGTTAACTCTGGTTAAGCATGAAATGGGAACTATGTGGAAGCCCACCACCAACAGTTAGTATCTGGGTCCTAATTCAGAATACCCTAATTAAGTTTTCCTGGCGTAGAGGGCAGGCATGGGTGTTTATTAAAGTGCAGGTGATTTTACTGTGTAAAATATGGGCAATACAAGTCCTCTAGCTCCTGCAACTCCGGTGTCACAGTTCTCAGCCTTGACACACCGACACTTGGAAATCAGCTGGGAGGGGTGCAGCTAGTAATTAATTAGCAATAGTAATTAAAATACGGACACTGCCAAGGGGTTTCTTTGGAAAAAAATGAAAGTGATTTCAAACTTATCTCTAAGTTAAAGTCGTGCACTTCCAGCTTCCAAAATGATCTCTGGAATGAAGAAAGAAGCTGGGTTGATTCTTGTAATGATGTTCGCTCTTTGTTGGCAATCAGCATGCCCTACAGAATAGTTAGTGAATGAGCCTGTGGTATTCTCCGAAGCTCAGCATACCTTGGTGGCCAGGGGGCCCCATCCTGACCCTTAGGTGCGCCCCTTAACACTAGGCAGTATCTCTCAACTATGGGATTTTGAGGAAAGACTTCCTCAGTCTCAGGTGGGTCACTACCATCCTCTGAACTGACCACCAGAATACAGCTCGTGTAAGCTCTCCCCTCTTCTGCCTTGGCAGTGAAGTTGGCCTTTGTCATCCATCTCTGCTGTCTTAAGCCAGGACTTCTTGCCAATAACCCTTCATCCTACTATGACTAATTTCTATTTCATATGCACGGTTACCCAAGAGCCTCAGAAACAGTACTTGGCCTTGGGAGGCTTTGGATGGCCTCGAGACAGACAACAGCTTCTGGATCTCTCACTTGTCCTGTGCCCAGCACTCCTAAGATGTGCTCAGAAAGTTTGATCCTTTCCTCTCTGAGCCTCCTGCATATCTAGAAATGGCTGCTCGGCAGCCCCTGGCAAATCATGTTTAGCTACTGTTCACACCATAAGCCCCTCCCAGATAAGGTCTCTCCCTTTTTGGAGGTTCCAGAATACCTATGCTTTCTAGTGTTGCTGTCGACCTTGGTTAACAGCTACTTATCTCTCTACTAGTTTTACCCTTTTTGGTGTTCTGCATCTATGTATCCTCAACACCAAGGACACAGGAGTGGCAAATGAAAATTCAAACCTTCCCATGCCCCAGTTTTGTGGCAAGATGGTGTGTGTGTGTGTGCGCGTGTGCTCACACGTGCATGCTTGCTCATGCACTTGTGCCCCTGTGTGCTTGATGGATGTTGAAGGTCACAAGGCCAGTTCTTTTTTTTTTTTTTTTAAAGATTTATTTATTTATTTATTTTGTTTTTTTTCGAGACAGGGTTTCTCTGTGTAGCCTTGACTGTCCTGGAACTTACTCTGTAGACCAGACTGACCTCGAACTCAGAAATCTGCCTGCCTCTGCCTCCCAAGTGCTGGGATGAGTACACTGTAGCTGTACAGATGGTTGTGAGCCATCACGTGGTTGCTGGGATTTGAACTCAGGACTTCTGCTTGCTTCAGTCCCACTTGCTCCGGCCCAAAGCTGTCTTTAGACATACCAGAAGAGCACGTCAGATCTCATTACAGGTAGTTGTGAGCCACCATGTGGTTGCTGGGATTTGAACTCTGGACCTTTGGAAGAGCAGTCAGTGCTTTTAACCACTGATCAATCTCTGCAGCCCCACAGGCCAGTTCTTTATCATGTTCAAAACAACCTAAACTCCCTTTTCTACCCCAACTCCAGCTTCCCATTCTTACTTCATTCCTACCCTTTGACCTCCCACTGCATCCCATTTTACTTCCCACCTCAGTGTTCTTTGCAACCAACCTCACCTCTACACCTCAGTCCCACCTCTTTTTCACCTTATCTCCTTACCTCCAACCACATCCTCATTGTTTAGTAACACACAAAGATGTGTTGTGTACTGTGTGCTTGACTGTGCATTTGAAAGGCATTAGAAGTAGTTGCTAGGGTAAAACTTCTAACTTGTTCCTGGTGGGAAATAGGCTTAGAGGGGTCTCTTGACCAAGGCCACTTAAGGTATTAGGTAATTGGCTTCTGGTTATAAAGCCAATAAACATTCTAATCCCATTCCCAGTCGGAACTCAAACTCTGTCGTGGGTCTCCGTCCCAGCCACCCTCTTTGATTGCTGGGCAGCTGGTACTCTCAAACAACCTCATGGCTGTGCCCTCACTCGATACATTGAGGTACACAGTGGCCATTGCTGTGTGATGGTCATTCTTGAGATTGAATAGGATCAAGCTGATGCTTTTATGTATACAACTGGAGATGGTGAGCAGATCCTGGTCTTCACTGAGTTCCATGGGCACATGCTTCCTCTTGGTCACCTACATACCCTCCTTGAACCAGATCACTTTGGGTAATAGCTTTGCTTAGAAGGGCACTTTAATGTAAGCCATGTAGCCCACCTTCATGGTCACTGGACAGCTAGTGATTTCCAGATGGATGAGTCAATGGAAGGAGATCTACAGTGCAAGGCATCAGGGGGCTGGGGAGGAACTGGTGGCAATAGGGGTGTGTGTGGTGGCTATGAGCATACAGGCTGGCCCAGCATCATTCTACCTTTAGGGGACCTTACCTGCAGTGGATACATAGGCTTCATTTTCTGTGCCCTTTTTCTGGAATGTGTATTTGCCTTCATGTTGTGTGTCCATGTTGGGGAAGATGAGCATGTATTCCTCACCATGCTTTGCCATCAACATACCAGGCAAGCCTGTGATCTGGAGGTGAGGGGCACACATGTGTGTGAGCATGGGCCAAGTCAACATTTCTTGCTCCCTTCCTTGTCTCAGTCCTCCTTGCTATCCTTCAGCCACCCTTTTGTCTTCAGCATTATACACAACTCAGCCAGAGGCTGAGTACATGTTTGACATGCCACTCTTCATGGTTGCTAGATGCTCTAAGGAGAAGGAAGGGCAGGGACTGACTGGGTTAGAGGGTTGGTATGAAAGAGAATGAAGGGAAAAGAGTTGGTACCACAGTTGTGGGAACATTCAAGGTTGCTGTGTCAATCAAAGTCTATGAGAACCAGGTTGGCAATGGTCAATGGGTGATAAGAGTGTGGTGAACAAGTGAAGGGGTGCTGAGGAAAGCTCAGAGGCTTGACAGTTAGGAGGACCAAGAGATGCTTAGTGGGAAGTTGATTAGTGGAGGATGAACCTCTGGGACTCAGCATGCTCTCTTGAAAGAAATAGATGGTGGAGATATAGGTGGTTAGTGGAGTTGGAATGTTTAGTTGTACTTACACTGGTCTGGTCTATAGGATCCCCAGACTCACTGAGGTGGTAAAGAGTCACTGTGGAGAAAGGGATGGTCAGGATCTAGAAGTTTGGGATAACTAGGGTTGCTGGAGATGGTCAGAATCTGGAAGTAAAAGATGAAGTTAGGTAAACTGGTTTAGAATCTGCAAAGTGAAGGTTGATTAGAAGTATGGATGGTTAGAATATGAAAGGTTAGAGATGGTCAGAATTGGGAAATGGAGGAGGTACAAGTTGGTTATTGTCTGGTGAAGCTGGGAGCTGGGTAAGTCAGCATCCATCAGGAGGGTATGCTGGGGTCAAACAGTTTGGTCAATTTGGGTCAGCAGAGAGAGTGTGTACCTTTCACAGTGAGGGTGCAGTACTGCAGTATTCAGTGGGGTCCTCATCCTCCATGGCCACTGTGGTATATTCCCCACCATCTCTGCTCTGTGTATCGTTAATGGCCAACTCAGTTTGCTTGCCTTTGTGGCTCACACTGTACTTGAGGCTATGTGACAGCAGTCACTCATCTATCTCTGAGGGTAGTGACACATCCTTAGACATCAGCTCAGTCAAGGTGTGAGCAGCTCCTTTCTTTTACACATGCATTTTTGAAGCTGCTCGTAGATTTCATAGGAAGGCCTATAGACAGACTAATTTTTGGCATCCTCCCAAATCACAACACACTTTTGCTGCAGTTCTGTGTGTTCCTCCCTCTTTTCCTAACCCTAGAAATCACAAGAACTCAAGGCACTACTATATTTGTATGCAATATGTGACCCATGGAAGTGCATGGCATAGAGAGTGTTGGCCTTATACAACTTATTCACCCATTTACTCCATTTGCTAATATGTGACTTGGGACAACAACTTTTATATCTTTACAGTCAGGAGCTCTCGTGTTCTCCCTGCCTTGCCTCTCTGATATCTGGGCTTTTGTTCAGGCTGTTACTTTGTGTGGGCATGCTGTTTCCTTCTCTGAAAGCTGAACTGCCTTTTATTCTTCTGGATAATCTTGGGGCTTTGTGACATTGCCTTCTTTTGGCTCCCCACAGCTGCTATGCCTACCTCCATCACAGCAATGATGAATTCGTAGGACAGATTCCAAATGTGGTTCACATGTGTGGCATCTCGCTGTCACACACATATGCAACAACTGCTTATAATTTAGGAATATGTCAAGTTGACAGAATACGTGATGTGAGAATCGTAGAGCTGTTATATAGCTATCTCTTGAACTGACACATTCCCTCCTGGAGGGAATAGAGGCCTCATAAGATACCTGAAGCTAATGAAACATGCAACTCTCAGGAAACAGGTTTGCAAGGCCCCTCCCCATGGCTACGTTAGCAGTAAACCATAGGTAGGTAGAGGAGATTGAACACTGGAGCTCTAGTGAGGAAGCTTTTGTGAGTTGTCACCCACTCTGAGGTGGGACTTTGGTGATATAGTTGCTCTGGAGACACCCATACTCCCGCAACCACTAACTCTTGCAAGTGAAAGTAACTTCAATAAACTCATTGGCCTACCAGGCTAGACTTAGTGGGATAGTCTTTGGGCTATTGTTGGTGCAATCTGGCAATCTGGGGGAGAATAGACATGGATTCACATCCTCACAGGGAAAGTCTCACAGCTAAGAGCTAGTAAGTTTTTGGTCCATCATTACTCAGCTGAGTGTTGACGCTGGCTTAGTAACTATTATAATTTCACTTTCATATCTGCCTCTTCCACTAGAAGAGCCTTCTCTTTTCAGTACCCATCATAGTACCCATCTGCTCTTGTCAAGAGCAGCTGGATGGATGGATGGATGGATGGATGGGTGGGTGGATATATGGGGGCTGCTGTGATAGGAGTTACATCTGTTCGGCTCTCACTGAACCACTTGCAGTGGACAGTGAGATGACCCTTCTGTACCAAGTTCCTGCCTGGGCAGAGAACCTGTGTTGATGAGTCTGGCATCTTTGATCTTAACTGTGTGAGTCAGACCATTCTCAGACGGTCTGAGATCTCATACTTCTTCAGCTCCTTCCTGTTGAACTGCCACACCGAGCCATTCTCTTCCTTGGAGGCGTGGATCTCAAACACAGCTGCCTGCCTGCCATGGTCACTGCCACAAGTTTCATTTCTTCCATGAACTTCAGTGGCTCCTCTGCAGCAGGAAGCAGGGAGGTGGAGTTCAGGGTCATTGACCTTTTGTGGCCTACATCTGGGGAAGCAGTCTTCCTTTTGTTCTATTTGCTAGTCACCATCTGCTCTGGAGTCCCATCTTATGATATTTACATATTCTCTCCATACAGTCATATTAATATCAGTTAAAAAACATTTATGTAGCATTAGAGATCTGATAGGCATTATTATAGCTAATTTTTAATCTAATTCTCATAGGTAGGTTCTGTGATGATTCCCCATTTTACAGACAGAGAAACTAAGACAAAGAAGTTAAGACAGTTTGCTTTAATTCACACATCTGTAAGTAGCAGGAGCTGGGACTTGAACCCTAGAAGTCTAGCTCCAGAGTCTGTCCTCTTAACCACTATGCTATACTGTCCCATGACATTATTTCATAGTCTCTAAGGAATATCTATACCATATATTTCATGTTTTCTTTTTGTACTAACTCTAATCCCCATGTAGTCCTTTCATACATAGAGCACAGTTCTCTCTCCACTATAGCCACAGACCCCTCAAGGCCATTTTCTTTACCTGAACCCTGACAGGCCTTTTGGGTCCTCGATGTCTACTTTCATATCCAGCATGGCAAACTATACATTTATCCTAATTATTTTTTCTATTGATTATAAAAGAAAGTGCTTGTTTGGGACTTACAGCTTCAGAGTATTAGTGACAATAAGTATCATGGCAGGGAGCATGGCAGCAGGTTATTGGGGGTGGCATGGGGGCAGTAGCTGAGACATCACATCTTGAGACATAATTACAAGGCAGAGAGAGCTTACTGGCAACAGCGTGGGCTTTTGAAGCCTCTATTCCCAGTGATACACCTTCTCCAATAAGACCACACTCCCTAATCCTTCCCAAACAGTTCTACCAATATATGAGCTTAGGGAGCCATTCTCATTCTCAAACTGCCATGGTACTTACCCACTTATCTCCCACAGTCAGGCCGGAGGTACTGGCATTGCTCATGTTTATGTTAGTAATAGCTAGCAAGTACTTATGTACTTGGTACCGACCTACTTTATCAGCTGACTGTAGCTGTAGGCTATGTATTTATCAGAGATTCTAGATATAGTATTTAATTTTAGGATTAAATGTTTACCTCACTGAGTAATTTCAGCCTTGGAGTTGTACAGACCTAGAACATGGAAGAAATCTGGTAACCCTTCTGGTAAAATGTTTACCAGACCATCAGCCTTGTACCCACTGAACCATCTCACCTTACTTTATATTAAAAAAATTTATGAACATTATATTACTAATGATATCAATCTTTATCATAGATAGCTGTTGGGGATTGGTTCTAATGCTTTGATTTAATTGGGGATCTGCATGTGCAAATGCTGAAGGTCCTTGTCCCCAATTGGTTTTTTTTTTTTTTTTTTTTTTTTTTGGTTTTTCGAGACAGGGTTTCTCTGTATAGCCCTGGCTGTCCTGGAGCTCACTCTGTAGACCAGGCTGGCCTCGAACTCAGAAATCCACCTGCCTCTGCCTCCCAAGTGCTGGGATTAAAGGCGTGCGCCACCACGCCCGGCTTCCCAATTGGTTTTTGACCAATCAATAAAGATGCCAGTGGCCAATGGCTAGGCAAAGGGAGATGGAGCAGGACCTTTAGGTTTCTGCAGGTTAGGAACTGGAAAAAAAGACGGAATCACCATGACTCTGGGGGTGGGGGTAGGATGGGGAGAAAGGATGGGATATAGAAGCTGCAGGAGAGAAAGCCAACCAGCTATGTGAGAATTTGGGTGGGTGGCCACTAGCCATTTCCCCGCCTGGGTCTGAGGGAGCTGGTGAAGGCATTTTAAAATTAATTGGTGAGTCTCTGTGTGTGTGTGTGTGTGTGTGTGTATGTGTGTGTGTGTGTTTCATTCATGGTTCTAAAGAGTTCCTGGCCAGGTGGCTAGAAGTGTGTGACCCAAAGTGGTGTATCCCAAACTCACTGCTACAGATAGCAAATATCTTCTTCAGTTTGTTGTCATGATCACTAATAATATTATTCTATAATAAATCTTACATTCATAAATGATGGCCCATTTTCCTTCTTTACTATAAGGTAAGAATATTTTGTGTTTTCTGGTGATTTATCCTAGTAGCATATCTGAGCCAACGTTGACAGCATTTACAATGCTGAAGTGTTGACTTTCTGTCAAACCCATGCACATCCATGTCTGTTCTATTCAGTGTGGTTGTGACATGAGCTTAGTACTCAGAATGAGTCAGTCTGAGTTTTATTGGATCCTGAAAGGCTTAGTGTCTTGCCTCTGAGAACAGGTGGGGAAGGCAATGAAGGGGTTTAGGAAGGGATGTCTGAGATCCCTGTTCCCCAGAGTGAGCATGACTGACTCTGGAGGGTACATGCACACCCAGACCCCATAAAGCTCTCTAGCTTTGTCATTTAGCCTGGTGAGACATAAAGATTTTGTCTTCCTGTAAGGTTCACATTCTTAATCTGTATGAACCTGTTAGATGCTTTTTCTTAGGAGCAGAAGTTCAGTTACCTTCAGGATTATTTAATTTAGGCATTCTGTTCAAAGGTGGGCAGACAAGGGCATGGGAAGAGGAAACTGATAATTTCAGATCAAAATGAAAATGGCAGAATGACTAGGAACAAAGTCTAGGCACTAGACTCTTTCTTTTTCTTTTTTTATTAAGTTTTATTGCATTATGATGAGAAAAGATACATAATTTCAGCTTATCTGAATTTGTTAACATTTAAAAACATTTTAAGTAAATAACATTACATCACATTCTTCTTTCCCTTTTGTACCCCAACTCCTCCCAGAGACCCCACAATACGTTTCGTTTTTTTAATTTTGTCATATTCTTTAACATTTATAAAATATTGTAACAATAAAAATGAGTATTATAAAAGTTGTTTGAGGAGCCAGTCTCTTTCAATGGTATCAGAGGTGTCCTCCTGATTGGCTACAAGAAGGACCTGGCTTATAGCTTATGAGAGGATCTGAGAAGGCAGATGGTATAGAAGCCATGGTAGGGCTAGGGTGGTCCCTGGCTAGGTGCTTCCCACTGTGACCCAGATCGTCTCAGGATGGGGTCCTTCAGCTTCATGGTGCAGGTGAAGACATTGGTTTCAACATCTTCTAGTGGCTTCAGAATTCTAATGACCTGGGAGATTGGTTCATCAAAACCCAAGGATCAGAGGCACTTGGACTCTGTTTAGTTGTACCCAGAATCTTGGAGGAAGCCCCTTAAGGGGCTAGGCTTATTAGGTAATACCCCTTACCCCCCTAAACTAATTGATCAGCTGGAAGATGGAAGCATAAGGTTGTAGGGATGAGGAAGGAAGCACCATTCACAGAGCAGTCCTTATGTGTCTGGGCCCAGGACGCAGACTATAATTACATGGTCAGTGCTTAGCAAGAATTTGTTGACTGAGCAAATAAATGACAATTGAAAAGTAAATGTGTGAGAGAAGTATAGTCTTTACTGATGTAGAAACTAAAACTCAGAGAGATACCTAAGATAGCAGAAGTGAGATTTGAACCTAGGTCTTTCCGAGTTTACATGCATGCAACTCGGGATGTAAAGTAAGTAAAGGTAGGAAGGTGCTAGGTTCTCTCGCTGCATTTGTGGTACACAGCCCGGCTGTGAGTGCGCGCGTGCGCGTGTGTGTGTGTGTGTGTGTGTGTGTGTGTGTG
>NW_022196904.1:38721289-38764006 GCF_008632895.1 Mastomys coucha
GTGTGTGTGTGTGTGTGTGTGTGTGTGTGTGTGCATCTGCTGGGCAGGGGAGAAGCCCAGGCCTAACCCCCATGTCCTTGTTCCCTGCTGGGTACTGAACTCCCCGTCTCCCCACTTCCTCTTTATCGTTTCGAGCTTCTGAGTAGCCCTCCCAAATCAGGGAAACCATAGTCCATACAGACCTTTGTAAAGTCCTTATTTGGTACCTTGGCCCAAATCATTGGCATCTCTTTTTCATTTGTCACCTCCTGCTTCTTTTTCTTGGGGGTGGATCAGGAAACCCTAGATTGTTAGAGGGGGATCAAGATTGTTACTCACTGCTTCCCTCTGTACTGATCTTGAGATAACCTTCCATTCTCTGTGGGCCTTGAACTCAGGGCTTTTGTAATAAAGCTTTTGAAATGCTTCAGCTGAATTGAGAGACTGCATCCTAGGCAGGGGACCCCCCCCCATCTTTTTAAAACAGCTTCTTGATCTAGTTTTTTTTTTTTTTTTTTTTTTTTTTTTTTTTTTTTTTGTGACCCAAGGACAGAAAGAGGGCACAGTCTGACAGTCAGATTTCTAGTTCCCAGAAGAAAAATCCAGGAAGAGGAGGAAGAGGAGGAGGAGGAAAAACAAGAGGAGGAGGAGGAAGAAGAGGACGAGGAGGAGATGACATGCCTAGCCTCTGCTACCAGCAAAGATGGTGTAATGGCATCTGTGTTCTCATTGTAATGTACCTGTAGTTGTCTGAGTCACCTGAGGTCAGCCACTCTAGGTGGATCAGAGTTACAACATTAGTGGGTGAGCTGGGTGGGTGGGTGGGGGTTGGCCCAGAGATTTTTCTATAAGAAGGGAAAAGAAAAAAAGAGTTTTTTTTTGGGGGGGGTGTTGGGGTTCTGTGTGAAAAACTGGGCAAGCCGTGTGGGTATGGGCATGTACGGGCTGATGCTATAGCAACAGCATCAGCCTCCACATCACATTCTCCCTGGGCTATGAGCTCCTCAAGGACATGGATCTCCTGAGTTGGAATTTATATTCCATTTTCCCAAAGTGAGATGAGTATTTATTTATTTATTTACTTATTTTTGGTTTTTCTGTGTAGCCCTGGCTGTCCTGGATCTCTGTAGACCAGGCTGGCCTTGAACTCAGAAATCTGCCTGCCTCTGCCTCCTAAGTGCTAGAATTAAAGGTGTATGCTACTACTGCTCGGCAAGTATTTCTTTTAATGCAATTTACATGTTCATCTCAGGCACTGGCCTAGATCCTAGAGGAAAGAAGAGTGAATAAACTTGGTTTGCTTCTGGTGTGCATGGTGCTCACTGGCTTTCAGAGAGCTCGTTGAATGTCAGGGCATGTGCAAGAGGTGACTCTCGGGAAGCTTGTGTGTGAGCAGAAGATCCAAAGATGGGGCTGTGGGAAAAGAAGCCGACTTCTGTTGGGGGAGGGAGGCAGAACGGAACCTTTACATCGGGGAAGGGCCTTGGAAACCACAGGCTCTCCCAGTGACCCATCTCTCCCTTTCATCAGCCTCTGGAAGCCAGACATTGTAGCTGGGCAGAAGTTCTCTGGAAGTGACCCAGAAAGTGGATACCTTAAGGATGATTGGCAAGCCTTTTCTGGAGGCTCCAGGATCTCCAGCCCCTTCTCTATGACCAGTCCCTTACTAGGTTCCTGTGTCCCCCAGCTTGGTGTCCCTCCATCCACTATGACTCCTCTTTGCTGTACTCACTGAGCCTTGCTTCGACTCTTTTGCTGTTGTCTGCTGGACTCCATGCTTCCCTCCCATCTGGCTGTACCCTTCCCTCTGGCTTTGCCCTAGTTATTGCCTTGCACTGCAGATAACTTTGGGCCCCTCATTGCTCTGACAACACCTCAGCCCCCAAGGCCCCTCCCATCTGGCAAGTGTCCCTTTCCCCACCACTGTTTTTCTAGTTGCCATGGTGGCTCTCTGAGGCCTGCAGTCTGCCCTGGCAGGGGGTCAGCTGGGGTGCATGATGAGTGGGTGTTCCCTAGGCCTCTATCTCTTTGGGGTCCAGCCTCACTTCTAGCATATGTTCCTTGTTGATTTTGTTACAGAGGATCTTAGCAGTTCCCCCTTTTCCCTCTTCCAGGAGATGGTGGGCTTAGGGGTTACCCTGCACCAGGGTTCTGGACACTGCTTTCTTTCTTGTGGTGGACACAGGACATGTTTTACTCCATAGCCTGTATGTTGGAAGCACTGACACACTTTGCCTCCTCCTGGGGATCTGGGTCCAGCCTGGAGTAGAAGGGACACAATACTCAGCTTGTGTATTGGGGGGCATTGGGGAAGGGACTGGAGAAGGAAAAGGAATAGGGGAGTCACAGGGAGAGGCACACCCTCAGAGAGATGATGGGATGTTTTCTCATGAACTCAGAGACACTTCTCCAGGCAGGGTGCTGGAACTCAGGGCCACAAGCAGATAATGACACTGTGCTGTGTCCATTCACAACTTCCTGTGGGCCAAGAAAGAAGTCAGGAAGCCTCCAGGTGGGAGTTCAGGCAGGGATTGAGGACTCATGTTTGCTTGAGTGGGTGGAGCATGGAAAGCAAGGACAGTGACAGAGGACAGGCTGAGAAAAGCTTACTTTAGAGATGATAGTCATCAAATTCTATCAAATTTCAGCCACTAGGGGGCACTAACACTTTCCCACCACTCAGTGGTCAAGAATCTTTATAGGGTCACTTTGAGTCTCATACAAATGTATAAAAGGAGACGTTTAAAGAGGTCTGTGTCTGTCCATCTGTCCATTTGTCTGTCTGTCTCTTGAGTTTCTCTCCTGGAGGTTCCGGTCCCCTAGTAGAAGGTTCTTGGGCCTGCTCCCTGTTGGGAGGGCTGTTAACTTAGGGGACTTTGTTCTAGATCTTCTCAGCCAGTCTGTGGGTTCAGAGATAGTTTTCTTGGCAGTAGTGATACTCGGGTGAGGATCAGGACACATCGCCAACCCCGAGGGACTGACTCTCGACTTCCACAATGGAAAGAGCATTACTCACTTCCTGGGTCTCCTTCTTGTTTTGTTTCTTGCCGTGCTGGGGAGTGAACCCAGGGCCTTGCACGCTCTAGGCCAGTGCTCTATCATTGTAGTATAGACTGTGAAAGATCTTCACGGGTAATAAGTTTTCAATGAATAACAATTGCCCTGCACTATGAAGCCCTTCCCCTGTGTCATGAGCCATGTGGGGCACATAGCAGAGGTGATTTTGTTGATTCTCAGGGCAGTCCAGTGAAGTAGGTGCTTTTGCTATCTGTATTCATCTGAAGGTCTGAGATAGAAAACATTTTGTTAAGACACTCTCATGCCTTGATTTTAAATAGCAGCCAGAGGTCTTAAACAGGGCATGGTGAGGCTGCACTTTGCCTGCAGATGTCTTTTGTTTGACCTCCACAATGTGTAAACAAAAAGTAGTCATCCATGGAAAAGAAAAGATGTCACATGTGAATTTCAATTGCTAGTTAGTGGGAGGTGAACCACAACTGTCTCCTTAGAAGGGTGTTCTCTCCCGGGTCCCCCACTCTTTCCCCATTTCCTGCCTGATTCTGCTGGTCAGTCCTTTCAGCCCTGGCTGCACACCAGAATCCCTGAGGAGCTTAAAAACATTCCCGATTTAATGGTCTGCGGAGAGACTCGGGCATGGCTAGTTTTTCCAGCCCCACCCCTATGCTGACAGGACTCTAATTCACAGCTAGGGCTGAGAGTCATGAGAAGAAACCATTTTGCAATTTCTAGTTTAGATCATAGACCTTGAGTCCTTACTTCAAGGCTCTTTTTTACTGGCCAGAGTGATATGGTGTTTATCTCATGACCTTGTACACAGAGGACTTAGACTCTGTTCTTCTGGGACTTTGAAGGTAGATGCAATGGCTGTAAAGAAAGCTACTCAATACCCTGGCTCCCAGCCATCCTATAATCGCTTGCACCAGAGACACAGCTGGAACAGACTTGCCCTGAGACCCATTCTCAGCTTTCCGTTGGTGCTCTCTCCTTCAAATCCAGCCCCCAAGGATTAAAATCACATAGGGCTTTTGTTTATGCTCTTGTCTCACCTCTCTCTCAGCTGGTGGCTGGGTCTCCCATTTCTTAAGTGGACTGGGATTAGCATTCCTCAATATAGATAAAGTATCTACCTTCCTGAAGGTGTGACATTCATGCAATCTGTTAGCCTCTGGCTCTGAAAGTCTTAAGCAATGGAAGAGTTTGTCAACCTTTCACACATATCTGTGGGATTCATGCGTTTTTCCTAGTCTGTTTCCCTAGAGATTTGATCGAGCTCAAGCCTTGGATAAGAACAGAGGAGGTTGCTGCTGTATGGGGGCTCCTGAAGGACCATCTCATGGCAAGCACTCAGGTTACCCATGAGTACAGAGGAAGACCCCATTTCATATTTCCTCACCCATTCCACTTTCCTCCCACGGTCTTGGTTGTCTGGGAGAAGGTCTCCATGTGGGTGGTGGAGCTGGAGAACTCCATGGACACATATTCCTATACCATCTGCTTGTGTTGAGTGGTTGTCATGGTGACAGCAGGTTCGGGCACTCACCTGTGTGGACCAGGGAGAGGATGAGACCACTGAAGGTAAGTCGTAGTAGGAGGGATATTCAGAGGTGGTGTGTGTGTGTGTGTCCCCTTATGTGTGTGTGCTCATGCACATGCACTCACACATGTGCTGTGTCTGTAGACACAAGGGGAGATGGGAATGCATAGAGAAGAGCAGTCAGGCAATGGACTTCTACTCTCTGGCCTCACTTTTCTTTACTCTCCATTTCTGCTTCCCTGACTGATTACAAGCACTAGTGAGCTTGTTCCTCACCCAGCAACACAAACAATCCCAGGTTCCCGGAGAGGGAGAATAAGGGGCTTAAACTTACTCAGCTGAAGAGGGCTCACAGAGGGCTGGAGTACCTGTTGAAAGGTACCTGGGAGAGGAAAGCAGTGCTGGGTGTTTCATCAGGAGGAAAGGAAGTCAGGCGAAAGGAGGGATTTCTGACTATGTCGTTCTGGTGTAGGCCTTGCAAGGAAGCTGATCAGCTCTTGCTTTTTCTGGGTCCTGAGGACTTGTGGGATGTGGGATGGTGAGGCAGGTGACTATTGTTTGTATAGCTCTGCTTCCATTTGACACAGGACAAGCAGAGCCTTAGCTTTTCTTCCTTATACTTTTTTTTTTTTTTGGTTTTTCGAGACAGGGTTTCTCTGTGTAGCCCAGGCTATCCTGGAACTCACTCTGTAGACCAGGCTGGCCTCGAACTCAGAAATCCGCCTGCCTCTGCCTCCCAAGTGCTAGAATTAAAGGCGTGCACTACCACCACCCGGCTCCTTATACTTTTTTGAATCAGTAGTTTAATATATTAAAAACCTAAAGTGACATAAATATATCCTTCCCACCTCTCAGGCCCCCAGATAGGGACCCACATGCAGCCTAGGGTTTCCTCTGTATATCTTCTATGCAGACATGCATGCATGTATGTGGTCTTCCCATTGTACGTGACAGGAGGCCTGTCAAACACACAATTCTGCCCCTGTGTTCCCTCTGTGCCTTGGGGAATCTCTGTATACCAGCTGTTTACAAGGTCTTTCTTTGTTCTCGATGTCAGCCCCAGTGTTGCAGTGCGTGGGTGCACCTGCCTCTTAGTTAACCTGCGTGGTAGTTTTTAAGAACCTGTTTTGCATGTGAGGAAACATGTGTGATTGAAATGACCTACCTAGACTTGTCACCCAGAAAAGAATCTGAGCTTCTTGCTCCTCTAGCCCTGCCTTGTCCCAGTGGCCTCCAGGGAACTTTAAGCCTTCTCCTGAGCAGGTGGTCTGAGGCTAACTTCCAGTTCCTACCTTACACATCTTCTCCTGGGTTGCTTCTATCTCTGGGTTTCGAGACCATTTATTCTGCCTCAGACCATATCCCCTTCTTGTACAGAAAGTACCAGTTCATGGCTCTTTCTAGGGGCAATGGCAGGAAGCCATAGCTTCTGTACCAACCTGTGCCTTCTAAGCCTTGAACACTGTGCCTGTGGCTTGGAGGCTCAGCTACTGCTCTGCCGGTAGGATAGTCACTAGCCTCCTCCTTCTTTGTTCCCATAGCAGGCACTGATCATCACCAGATCCCTAGATGCTGTATAGACCATTGGGGGAGTCTTTTTCTTAGGCTCTTATCTCAGCTCTGGGGCACACAGCTTGGCAGTAGGAATTAGGGGAGGGGAGCAAGCTGGAATGGGTAGAATGCTGGGGATCAGGCCTGAGGGAAGCTGAGGTGGCAGGCAAGCAGTATATTTCCCGTGTGCCTTATGGAAGATGTTCTGCTTCGCACTGCTGTAGGTTGGGACCTCTCCAAGCTGAGGGGCTCAGGTTGACATATGTGCCTGTCCATGCTTGGGTACAATAGCACACACAGCCTAAAAGGGTTGGGAAAAAAGCCAAAGGCCTTTGTCTCCCCAGTACTGGGAAGAGGTCAATCTGGTGGATGTACTCCCTAGCCTGAATCCTGGGAATACCATTTGTTCTGCGTTCTGTGGCCTTATGGGGCAAGGGATGACATTAACCCTCCTTCTTCCTGCTCCTCAGTCTGAAATCTGGATAGAAGGGCTCATCCCCTGGGTGGGAGATCTCCCTCAGCTGGCATCCCTGCTTTGGACCTATTGACCAGTCCATTTACCCCATGGTCACCCCATGGGTCCCAATAGCAGCTTCGGACCAGCCGTTTCCTGTGTAAGGCCTGGGCTGAGAGAAGCTCCTCCCGCCTGCCCCCCCCCCAAAGGGCCCCAGGGAACTAGATCATAAACCACCTGGGGTGATTTTCCTCTGTTCTTATCCTTGGCCCCTGGGATGAAGCAGAGGTAGCTGTGAGCCACTGCTGGCTAATGGAAGTCACCCCAGGGCAGGGCTGCTGATCAGCCAGCAGGTCCTTAAAAGATTCAACCATAGATGGAAACCACAGACAATAAGGAAAAAATAAGGGCGTCTAAAGCTTAGATGGGGTTCCAGAGAAAAGGAGCATGCTATCCAATGAGAGAGGGGCCTAGGTGTAACAGGAATGTCCCCTTGCCCCGCCCTTGGCCTCCCTGGCTCACCTGTTGCAGTTGGTGACCTGTTTGTTAGTTACTTTGCCTTCCTGGAAGCTTCCCATATCCATCTTTGAGGTTCCCTATGGTGCAGTGCGCCTCTGTGGGCTGGGGCTGAAGGCAAGTGGGAATTCTGAGGTATTAATAGATTGTTTTTTTTTTTTTTTAAATCACATATATTCACAATCTCCACAGGGGGCACCAGTGAGCAGGAGGGCCAACTTTATGCACGTGGGCTGGGGGTGTGTGTGTGTGTGGGGAGGTGGGGGGGGCACACACAAAAGCCTAGGGTGTAAGGAGAGAACAGGAAATGACAGACCCAGGAGGCTAGTTTTGCTCAAAATGCTCTGTTTATTGCTCTATTCAATGACCACGAGCAGATTATAAAAAGACACCAAATGTCTCTGTTTGCCGTGGAATAAATATTTAAAGTCAGCAATAAAAACACATGGCTCCAAGATAACACATGTAGCCAAAGAGTCATGCATGCCCTGCTCATGGGCTGTCAACACACACGTGGACAAGGGGACACACACACAGAGTGACATGTAGCGAGACATTTGCTGTTTCCCATAGTGACACAGAAAGATGTCTCACAGGTCTAGAGCTGTCCCCATTCCACTCTTGGAGGCCCCCCTCAGGGCTCAGATCTTTGGGGTTCCCCACTGTATCTATCCTCTTCCTCTCCAGTGCCTCATAGGCTGGAGATGCCCACCTTGGCCCAGGAACCTTCTTAGTTGGGATCTCTCTGTCAACCATCACGTGCTCCCCTGCCTGGTCTCTGCCGTCCACATCCTGGTAGCAAAATGCGCTCTGCCTTTTCAGAGGAGCTGGTAGGGCCAGAGGCAGGTAGGTATCCCTGCCTGGGGAACAGGGCAGGAGTCTGGGTGTGGGGATGTGGGTGAGGGCTGAGGGGTGAGAGCTCAGTTCATTGCTCCTTTCCTGGCTGGGGGACACAGTGTTTGGTACAGATGGCTCTGATGGATGGACAGACAGAACACATTATGGTAGGACACTTGGGGTGTGGCATGGAAACATTTTGGACCAAGTAGCTGTGGAACCATGGTTAAAACTGAGGCCCCGGGTCTATAAGGTGTGGGTCAGGCCCAGGGGCCCCAGGCCTGGCCTGGCACATTCCTCCCCTGCCCTCCCCAACTCTGCCATATATACAGTAGAAGAGCTAGGCTTGGGGTAGGGACCAGGCCAGGACAACAGGTGCGGAGCAGACTGAAGAGAGGGGAGAATGAGGGGGAGGGCCAGGGAATAGGCCCAGGACCCAAGGCAAGATCTTGGGTAGTTGGGTGAAGACCCAGCCTCAGGCTTGGCAGTGTCCAGTGGATCTCAGAGGAAGAGCGTGGTCACTCTGATGACTGGAGGGACAGCTGCTTCTCATAGAGGCTCATGGCATGGTGCACAAACTGGTACTGTTCGCATGTCTGGATCATGCCACCCCTGCCCAGTAGAGATGCAGTAGGCTGTGGGAGGGGTTCCCCAAACACTATGGGCACCAGCTAGCCTGCAGCTTAGAGAGACCAACTGTCCCAACCATTGCTCTCTGCCCCTTCCTTTCAGGGACACACCTTTGTTTTCAGCACCCGTCCTTCCAAACCAGCTGCCTCTCTTTTGCCTTCCTTCAGAAGAGAGCTAACTGGATTCTGTTCTCTCCTATTTGGTTTTTCAGTTCCCTATCCACCTTACACACTATGTCTGGTTTGTCAACTGTCCTTCGGTTCATGCACACACCACACTGCCACCTTCTCTTCCCCTGATCAGTGGGCTGACCTGTCCTGACGGAGCTGGCACGTGGTCTTCAGGATGTCCACCACGCCCTCACGTCGCAGCTGCTGGCAGCAGATGCTGGTGGCAATGAAGCAGCCAGTTCTCCCAATCCCTGCACTGAGGGTCAAGGGGATGATGGGATGAGGGACAGAGCAGCCCACGGATGGGGGTGGTCCTGCCCCAGTGAGTAGCCAGGAGAACCCACCTGCAATGAACGATGATTGGGGAACAATGGGGTCCCTCTTGTTGGGCTGCTTCCTCCACTTCCTGTACCAGATGCAGGAGTGGGGGGGCCCGGTCAGGAGTCTTCTGGTCAGGCCAGGATGTGAACCAGTAATGCTTCAAGCTTCGCTCTTCAGTCCCTCTCTGTCCAAGAGAGAGAGAGAGAGAGAGAGAGAGAGAGAGAGAGAGAGAGAGAGAGAGAGAGAGAGAGAGTCCCCCACCCCCCATACGTGTGAATGCTTTCAGACCTGATTGATCCAAAGATGGAGATGGGAAGGGAGGAAAGGGAGGAATACAGAGAGAGTAGGGCTCCGTAGTCCCTATCTACGATACTGCTTTAATGGCACAAGACAGATCAGTATGTGCATGCATGTGGCATTGGCCTCTAAATGCTGAAGTCATCCAAGAAAGGCCAAGGGGCTTTTCTCCAATGTATTACTATCTGAAAGTTCCTTATCCTGACAGATGCTGCAGGCACCCCTTAGTCACATGACCAAGAGCACAGGCACTATGCTCTGCCTGCCCACCCCACTGTCCTCATTAGCTGCTGCGGGCCTCCTCTCTGCTCTACCATCCCATGGTGGGAAGATCCAACCTTCCTCCTTCCTGAGTCCAAAGACCCATAGTTATCAAAATGGTCACTCCCCAGCATAAATCTGGACACACTGTGCTGTGTTTAAGACCTTTCACTGGCTGGGTCTGATGGTTCAGACCTGTAATTCTAGCTACTTGGAAACCCTAGGCAGGAAGATCACAATCTCAAGGCCCGCATGGTCTGCAGAGCAAGTTCCAGGCCAGCCTTGGAAACTTAGTGAGACTGTCTCAAAACGAACAAAACAGGGAAAAGGGCTGCGGAGGTAGTTCAGCAAGAGAGTTTGGGCCTCATGTGAGTGAGAACCTGGGTTGAATGTTTAATCCCACACCAAACCAAGAAACCTTTCACTGTGGACTGAATGCCGTGTCTTCCTCCCCCAACTTTGTATGCTGAAACCTCCTTTCCATTGTGTGAGAATTTGAAGATGGGGCAGGAGTTCACCCCTTCAGATGTGATTCATACCCTTAGAGACCCCAGGAAGTTTCCTCACTCCATCATCCTTCCTGCCCTGGGAGGACGCAATTCAGGAAATGGGCACACATGTGTGCTTGCCCATACAGTTGATCCTTCTGCGTGCTAAGAGAGCTTTTCCACTTGCCCACTCCTGGTCACCCCTTACCAATCCTCCAGGACCCCATGCAGCATTTCCAGGAAGCCCCTTCCACCCTAGAGCATGCCACCTGGCACACTGCCCTTCTGTATCCTTGCCTATCACTAGCTGGTGTTTGCCCTCTTATGCGTGCCCCTTGAAGAAAGAGTCCAGGATACAGTTATGCCCCCAGTACCCGGCCCAGAACCACAAAGCAGGTGCTTGGAAACACCCTCAAACCAAAAAGACACCCTGGGTCTTCTCTAGCCTGTCTCATAGCCTCTCTACTTGGAAGACGGTTCCTCATGTCCTT
Source organism: Mastomys coucha (assembly GCF_008632895.1). NCBI lineage: Eukaryota > Metazoa > Chordata > Mammalia > Rodentia > Muridae > Mastomys > Mastomys coucha. The sequence continues at coordinate 38,731,840 of NW_022196904.1, forward strand.
GGGTTACTCTGCTGTGACACTGACCACAGGACCGGCCCTTCACTCCCTGGCCTTCAGGGTTTCCAGGAAGTCTTGGTGTTAGATGCTCACGTGGACAGTGTCCACATGACAGTGTGGTGCTAAGACACCCTTGCATCTTGCCCAGCACTGCATCCAGTGAGAGACAGGGCAGCTCAGCAGGACATATGTCAGACTCTGAGCTCTTTTCTGTGTCTGAACCCTACGGTATGGCTGTCAGCATCAGCATCAGGCTGTTTCTGAATAGGGCATCAGCTTCCTGGTGCTTGACTTAACTTCTCTACCTTCCTGGGAACTTCACCATCCACAAACACATCTCATTGCTTCTCCAAAGCAGAACCTTCTGATGCTTAAAGGAGCATCTCTCCTCTTCTGCTTATCCCGGTAGCAGCACAACTCTCTGGTGGGAGGATGCCTTCCCCCACTCTTCTGATCTGCTTCGTGTTGCTCATATTTTGTGTGTTTTCCTTTTTTCCTTCCCTTTCCTGTAACCATGACTGTGTGCCCCAAAGCAGCAAGGAGTGCCTGCCCTCTGCTGGTGGACATTTTGGGTGCATCAGACTGGAAGCCAGCACCCCAGTGGGAGGGACATTACTGTCACTCAGAGTCTCAAGGAACTCTCATTTACTGAGAAGGACAATGCTGGAAGCCCTTGAAGCCTCCTTGCCCAGGTAGTTCTGGCCTTGAGAAGATGTGGAGGAGAGCTGCTATGACCGGCAGTGCACAGGAAGAGCTGAGTGCACATGAAAGCAAGGTTGGGAAAGTGCAGCTGAGGCTTTGAGTGTCTGAGTCTATTGACCCTTGCTTACCAGTAAGTCCTGAGGGGTGCCACGGGCTGATGTGTCACCTACAGTAGGCCTTTCAGTACTGTTTTCAGTTGGGGGGGTCTCACTAAGTCTCCCCAGCAGCCCTTTCCTGTCTAGGTCCAGGCCTCACCCTGAGGGAGATGAGTCGCAGCCGGTAGTCCTCTGTGTGGATGACTTTCTGCACGGTGATCTCCACGCTGTCGTGGACTATCTGCTCTTCCGGCCAATATTCTGTGCACTTCTGCAAGGACCAAGATCAGGCTGGGTTACATTCCTATTTCTCTTCCACATCCCTTCCTGCTCTGCTGGGGCCAGCAGATGGGTGGACAAGGAAGACAGGCTTCATTTTAGAGGTCTGTGTTGAAATCTTGACTTCATAACCTGTGACCTACTCCTCGTTTCTGAGCCTCAGTTTCCCCATTTGAAAAATGAAAATGATACCTTTTTATAGGATTGTGTGTGTGTGTCTGTGTGCTTATGTGTGAAGGTCAGAGTTTAACCTCAAGTGTTGTTCCTCGGGGGCAGTCCACTTTAGTTTTTTGAACAGGATCTCTCATTGGTATGGAACTCACCAAGTAAGTAGACTGGCTGTCCAGTGAGCTCTAGATCTGCCTGTCTCTCGACTTTCTGAGCCCTGGGGATACAGCTGCATGCGTATACCATACCTGGACTTATTTACATTGGGATAAAACTCAGGTCCTCAATTGAACTCTCTTTCTAACCTCCCTCTGAAGGATTTTTTTTTTTAAAAAAGAAAAACAATGGAGATTCAATTAAATAAGCCTGCTTATCATGGATGTGCACATCAGTGGCAGACTGGGAGGCAGCAGAAGGTCATGGCTGAAATCATGGCTTCTGGATGGGGTGGGAGAAGCTGGCTCCAGGCCCTGCTTGGCTTTGTGTGCCATTGAGTATATACCTTAACTCTCAACACCTCTCATTTCCTTATGTTGACAGTTGAGTGGGATCCTCATAAAGATTAATATGCAAATGAGACACATCATGTGGGGCACCAAGCAGGGAGCAACAAGTAATGGCACAGGGTCCCTACCTCATTCATCTCCTCGATGTTGGTGATCATGACGATGATGGGTGTGCGCTCCTGCCACACCATGCGCCAGAAGTCGGCCACAGTGCTGACGATGGGTCCCTGGGTGGCGATGTACACCTTCTCTTCCCCACTGTAGCCCTGCAGCCACCCAAGTCCAGCCTGTCAGGTCAGGGTCGGAGGCAGCGCTCCCAGGGCCCCATCCCACACTTAGGCTCCTCTTGGGGCTTGTAGGAGCCACACTGGCTTGGGGGACAAGTCTGAAGGACAGATCGCATCAGCTCAGGCCTCTCTTTTAGTGGAAGACTCTTGGGAGGGAGCTACATACCCGGATGTAGTTGGCATTGATGTAGGAGCTCAGAGGATCTTCAGGGTCTGGTGATGTCAGACGTACCCTGCTGTGAGGATCTGTGGGAGACAGGTGAGGATGTGAGCTGGGCCCAACCTCTCCATCCTCTCCCACAACACCCACATTTCCTCTGGAATCACAACTAGTATGTGCTGTCACAGGCACTGCAGGAACGTCATGAAGAGTCACTACCTGATGTCCTCCGTTGCCTTATAAGGATGAAAAGAGTTAACAGAGGCTGGAAAGATGGCTCAGAGGGTAAAGGTGCTTGCTGCTAAGCGTGACAAACTTGAGTTGGGTCCCTGGGACTCGTACTGGAGAAGAGAACTGAATCTCACAGGTTGTCCTCAGACCTCCACAAGTGTGCCCTGTACACTTCTATGTATGTGCATACAAAATAAATAAATAAATAATATTAGAAAGAGAGTTAAAAGGAAAAACTGTAGCCCCTGGGGCAAGAAGCAGCACCCAACAGCATATGGAAAATGCTACCTAACAAACATAACTGCCGTAATCATGAGTTCCCAGCAGACGATGGGAATGGAGAAGAACCTAGAACTGTTGGGATGGTAACGGAGGTGATGGGCATCTGCCTCTCATTTCCAGCCCTCTGCCAGCCCCCATCTCTTCCTAGGTCATGGCAGGTGATATGGATATGGACAGTTCTTGGAGAGGGTCCATAGAAGTGGCTCAGGGGAGGGGAGGGGTGAGAGTAGGCAGGAGGGGGCTCCTGCATGGCCAGCAGAGGAGAGTGTTCAAGCAGGCAGCCCTGCCTGAACTGTCTTGGTTTCACTTATCCAGGTTAAGGTGTTGCAAGGACAGATGTGGGTGCTGTCCTTTCTGGCCAGATGTGAGAACTTTGCAATCAGAGAGTCACTGTTGTGGTGGTCATGATTGCAGGTTCATGCCAACTCTGCTTGATGCTGTGTTTGTGAGAAAACCCTTCTAGATCAACAAGAGATGAATGATCCTTTCCTCAAGGATAGCATAGCATTGGGCAGAAGACAAATGGAGGACGGCCTGAGAGCTCTGGGGCTGAAGGGACAGAGGGGGCTGGGACTGGGACTGGGTGGTTGTGACACCTTTCAGGGGTTGAAGAATCAGGAGAAGAAAGAGCAAGCAGTTTGTTTGACCAGGTGCACAGGCTAAGGTTGAGACTGGTGCTGGAGAGGAGCCAGATGCCAGAGAGTATCATATACCATGCTTAGAGAAGGTGACATTGACTGTGTTTAAGGAAGAAGGGGACATGATTAGATTTCTGTTCTGCCTCATTGTGTGTGAGAGAGAGAGAGGCAAGAAGGAGAAAAATCACAAGTCAGGATATGGCTGCCACAATCCAGTAAGTGTCAAGGTCACAGGCTGTCCTGCCTGGCATCTTTCCCAGGGACATTTGTGCCATTGTACCATATGTAAATGGTGCTCATAAGAACTGGGCAATATGGAAGACTGAACACCCACAAAGTCATTTGGTAATAAAGATGGAAGGGAGGGGGCTGGATCTGAGGGAGTCATCCACTTTTTCATCCAAGAAGGACCAGAGTGTCTCCCAGTTGCTCGCTGTCCTTTTGGGGCTTGAGGTGCTGTGCCGAATGGGACAGCACTGTGACCCTGAATTTTGATCTTCATACAGTTTTGCTGATGCAGTGCTCATCCTGGGACTGTCTACAGAGCTCTTTCTTTTGCTAGACACCAAGCTCTGTGTGCAGAATCCAAATTCTCAATATCTGGGATGGGGCTCAGGAAATGTGTGTGATCAGTGGTAGAATAAATCTCAGGGTGTCCCTGATCACAGAGGCTGCCTCTACTGGGCCTTCCATGTTCTTTACCCCCACCAAGTCCAGTCTCTTAGGGTTCAGGGTCAGCTCTGCTTGACTGTACAACATACTATGTTGAGTGTCGGGGTCTAGAGGTTCAGGGTATGGTTGGAGGTGGGGGTCTGTCAACAATCCAGCAGGACCACATAGAGTATGGCTAGCTCCAGTGGCCATTCTAAGGAGCAAAGCAAAACTGTAAGTTCTGGGGTAGCCAGGCCGCTGCCTGCAGGAAGAACAGGAGCAGAGAGGGTAAGTTGAGAAAAGAGGTGAGCAGCCCAAATAAGGCATCCTGGCCTTAAATGGTGCTTTGTTTAAGCGTAACTACCTAGAGACTGTGTAACCATAGCAACCACAAGTCGATATTTTAAAAGTTAAAAATAAGTCATGACATCTTACATGCTGTTGGAGATGCGGATGGCAAACTGCTTTTTAAGGGCTCACTACTCCACACACTGAGCGGAGTAGGTTTTGGGGGGTTCACTTCCAACAAGCCACCCCCTCCTTCTGAGGTAGCCCCCAGAGGGTCTTAATGAAAATGACCTGACCATGGCATCATGGGATAGAATGGGAACAGTAGGTCAGCTGGTCTAAGCACCTCCGAAGGAGACAAGCCCTGCTAAGGCCTTATGGGGGCATTGCTATGGAGCCTCGTTTGGATACACCCCATGACAGACAGATCACTACAGGATGACAGCACCTCATTCCCTTTGGGAGGTGGCTCTGCTTGCTAGAGGACTGACAGTCAGATCACACAGGACACAGGTAATCAGTAGAGCCCGATTCTGGGTTCACAGAAGCCCAGGTTTAAAGCCTTGGTTTACTAGCTGTGTGGCTATGGGTTAACCACTTATCTTTTCGGAACCTTTAATGTTTTCTTAAAATATGATATACCCACTCAGAAGAGAAAGGCCATGCACATACTTCATTGCTTCAGAGCCTGGCCTGGAAGGGCGGGGGTCCAGGGACAGAAGGTGAAGCTGTCCCTGCTCATTCCCTTCCCTTTCTTGGCTGTCCCAGCCTCCAGCCCATCTCCTAGGATGATCATTCATCATTCCCATGGACCTTGGACTTGAGGACTTCCCAGATGACAGGACCTTACTTCCCTCCCTACCCTGGGGTAGCAGGTACTCACTGGGGAGGATGGTTTTGTACCGATTCTTCCGCACCAGCCCTGGGATGTCATACTCTTTTGGATCCACAAAATTCATGGGGATTTCCTAAAAGAGAAAGACATGGGGCTGTGAGCAGCTCCAGGGTGGTCTTCTCAGAAGTCTGAATTCAGAGGCTGCTTGCCTCCAACTGCCAGTGCAGGCACTGTCTTGAGTTCATGCATTCATTTGACAAGCATTTTCTGCTAAGTGAGTTAGCACACACACCCATTTAGAATAGTTACTGGCATATGCCAAGGGCATAAAATAAATAGCACAGCAATTGTGTATTGAGGGCCAGCCTGGTTTGTGATAGACATACAATAAAAGGCCAAGAGAAAACAACAAGACAAAAAGTGACCTTGCCAGCCACCGCCTCCTTCCCTGCTCTCTTTGCAGCAGACAGCCAGGTAGCTCTGGGGACGCATGTGCCTGCCATCTGACACCCCCTCTCCTTGGACTTTTGTTTGTGATGTTCACTTTTTGATAATATCTGCCCACCTTCATCTCCTCCACACATCTATCTGAGGTCACTTCCTTTAAGAACCCTCCCCGATTGTCCAGTAAAAAGAGAGCTTGCTTCTCCATCCCTTAAGGCCCTTTGAAGCAGCTCTGTCTGATGGGCACCCTGGTGTGGGAAGTCTCTCTGGACCTGGCCTCCCTTTTGTTCCTTTCCCCATTTTCCCTTATGCTGGAGACTGAACCTAGAGCCTTGTGCATGCTGGGCAAGTACCCCACTACTGAGCTGAGATCCCAGCTCTCTCTTCTCCCCCTACACTTTTACATTTTGGGGCAGAGTCTCAGTGAGTTGATTACTATCCTTGAACTCATTATGTAGTCCAGGCAGGCCTCAAACTTGTGATCTGCGTAACTTGGCTTTCTTTTTTCCCTTGATTTTCCACTCTTAGTCATGCCTCCCTCCTCTGCCCAGTCCCATGTGGGTCTATGTTCATGGTGCTGTACCTGCTGAGAGTGCTAGTTTTAGCCCTGTACCTCCCAACTGGCTCTGTTAGGTTCACCCCGGCTCCATCCCCTCACTGCTGGCCTCTGGGATGCCTCCCCAGGGATGCCTCCCTAGGCAGTGTCTTCTAATCTGTCTGGGTACTCTGGCTCACTGTCTCTGGATGTACTCTACGGTCTTTGCACAATGCAGACATGCTCCCTCACCCCACACATGTGCAGAACTGCCCATGGAGTGGGTGAGCAGCCTGCATCCTTTCCTCCTTGACAAACATCGATGTTATCTATTGAGTAGGAAGGGACACGGAGGACCCTTTTCATGGGAGGTGAGAGCTGAGAGTGGGAGCTGAGGCTGGGTGGTGGAGGAAGGCTTTCTAGAGACCCGGAGGTTGGAACAATGCGAGGAAGGTCCCAGTCCCTTGGCCCAGAAGTGGACAGCTCCTGCTGGGATGGGAGTGGAGAACAAGGCTGAAGAAGAAAGCTGGGGCCCAGCATTCTGCTGGTGGAGCCTGGAGCACTGAGCCTCATATGGCACAAGGGAATGAGCTACCTGACTGGTGAGTCTGGTGAGAAAGTGGGCTTTTGGGTCTCAGTTCCTTCCTTCTCACTCCTGGGGTTCTCTTATTAACTATGGGTACAGACCCACGGGGCAAGGCTAAGACTCCCGTGGCAGTGGCGTTTGCAATTTCCGAGGCTCAGTATCAAAAGCATGCTCTTGTCTCATTCTGCTGAGGCTTTCTTTGAATTTACTTTTGGTGACATCACAGGCCACACTTTCTTATGGCTGAGCTCTGAAATGGCTACACACTCCAGGCAGGGGATCAGGACTGTTGTTACTTACTGGGTCCTTCTAGATCTAAGACATGTTGGTTAGAGGTTGGGAAAGGAGTTAGGACCTAAGCTTTAAACCCAGGGGAGAAAAAGGGAGACTCAGGGACATGGGGAAAAATGTCCCTGATAACAGAGGCAGAGGAGGGTGGGAAGACAGGAGAGTGCAAAAACAAAATGTTCTTCTCCTATAGGCTTTGGCCCAACCGTGTGTACACTGCTAGGCACAGGCTCTACCACTGAACCACACCACCAGGAGGCTGCTGCTTTCTACAACTTCCAAAGCATAGTCCTCGAAACAGATTCAGGAGTACCACTGTCTGCCTGCTGTATGGTATTGTCCCCTTTAACTCCTGCAAGGACCCTCTCATGTACCGCTGTCTGCCTGATGTATGGTATTGTCCCCTTTAACTCCTGCAAGGACCCTGCCATGTACTACTGTCTGCCTGATGTATGGTATCATCCCCCTAACTCCTGCAAGGACCCTCCCATGCACCGCTGTCTGCCTGATGTATGGTATCATCCCCCTAACTCCTGCAAGGACCCTCCCATGTACCACTGTCTGCCTGATGTATGGTATCATCCCCCTAACTCCTGCCATTTGTCTGACTTTCCAGGTGAGGACATCAGGTCTCAGAGGGCAAGAACTTGTGCAGGATGCTGGGGGAGATGACGACAAGGAGATGTTAGTCTATTCCATGTTTGGGGCTGTACACTCGAGCACTGACTGGCCCGGGTGGTGGGCTACTGCATGTACAAAGGTGGGTGGCCACTTGGAGGGACTCACAAAGAATTCTGCCTGCAGCAAGAAAGGGTCCAGGGCTTTTTCATGCAGCTCCTCTGCCCGGAGGACACGGGAGGCACTGAGCAGGTACTCATGGGCTGACTCTTCTCGAGGGGACACCAGGTAGCCGAAGCCCTCCTCATTACAGCCAGGAGTACACATGTCCAGGGTCAAGGAGACATTGGAGCCCCGCCTGCAAGGGTCATAGAAGAGGAGAAGGAGAAAGGTGGTCAGTGGAGAGCAGAGTGGGCTCCCGGAAGAGGGATGTGACAAGAGCCTGTCCTAAGGACCATATGTTTCTGCCCACCCCTGTCTGCTCCTTCCCACAGTGGGGTGGAGACCCTGTTCTAAAAGCTTCACTCCCATGCTGTCCCTGGACTCTGTTGAGGAAGGAGACCCATAGGGGAGACATCTACTAAGGTGAAGCTCAGGTTCAAGAGTACAGCTTCAGTAACACAGTTCTAGAATGAGGCTGGCATGGGGTCAAGTACATCTCCGCTAGGAGAGGCCAGGACCCTCTGCATCCAAGGGAGGAGGGAGCCCAAGGGCAGCCAGCAGTAGCAAAGATGTCTATACTGGACCAGCTCTATCATGCACAGTGTCTGAAACCTCAGGACAGGGAGGATCCTCATTATACAGAAAGAGGCACTGAGTTTTGGGAGGGCATTAACATTGTCTAGGCTTTCACTCTGAGGAAGTAGCCGAGCCGAGAAGTATTGCCCAGGTTTTCTGAGTCCTCATTGAGTATTTTTTTTTTTTTTTTTACATTCTATGGGTATCCTAAACCAGAAATAAGTTACCTTACTTAGCTCTAAACAGAGAATGTCACTATCTGCCAAAGCATGTTCATGAAATCCTATGGTGTACTCTAGGGAAGTAGGGTTTTCATGCCCAGGAGGTTTTTGGGAAATGCTATCTACTGTGCCTTTGTCAAGTTACAAGTTACAAGGAACACAGGTAAGTCAAACCTTAAGGAATCTTAAGTTAAAACTGTAAGGAAACTAACCCCGACTTCCTCAAGCCGAGGAAAGTATGGGTGTGTATATGTGTACACCTGAATATGCCCGTGTGTACATGGGTAGGAACTGTATTATTGTTATTTTGGGGGCATTCATCTTGAGGTAACCTGATCAACATGCATTACAGGAAAAGTACATGTTTACACATGCTAAGCTATGAAGATAGCCCTAGTCTCTAAGCCAGGAGCTAGGCATCTACCTTCTAAAGGGAGCTGAGAGTTTGTGATCCCAGGCCCGCCCCTCTTCTGTCCCTCCCACCTCTCCTGTAGACCCATGGACTTGACAGTCAATGAGGTGGGATCAGTCTCAGGCTTGATGTCCATCACACAGTCAAACACGGGTGTCTCGGGCACCGCATCCAGGTCCAGGAAGTCATCCTCCACCTTCTCCTCCATCCACTCTGAGTAGGTGAAGGAGGGCTGCCGGCTCACTGATTGACGCCTGTCCTCTTGGGGCAGTGGGGTAGGTGGCTCTGGGGGTGCCTTGAGGAGGTGCCACACCTGGTTGGGAGCACACAGCACCATGGACCTGGGACTGTGCTTGCTGCCCTCTGGGCTCACGGGGTATCCCGTGAGATTGAGCCCTCTGATGCTACAAGGTTTGGAGCAACAACATTCTTTTGGCTCCTGCATGTCACGTTCCCCGCACTCTCTCTTCTCTGTCCCCAGTTTCTTGTGATTTAATCCTTCTAGGTAGGGCCTGGGGTTATTTCTGCCTCTGTCCTTTCTCTCAGCCCAGCTCACTTCTAGAAAGGAGCCTCCTGCTTTAAGTACTGGCTGAAGGAGACAAGCCCATCTTTGAACCCCATTCAGAACCCCCGGTCATCCTGCCTGTGGATCAGATGGAGTTGGTGGGAAGTGGGACTTAAGAGGGCGGGCGTGGGGGGTGGCACTGAGGCTGAGGACCGAGGCACCTTACCAGGGTAGTGATGATGACCAGGCTCACAGACAGAGAGACTAGCAGCAGACTTGGTATACCCCAGGTCCCAGAACCCAGCCAGGCCTGGGGAACATCAGACAAACTGGTCAGTGTACTGAAAGATTGGAGAAGGGCAGTATTCTTATCTATTAACCCATCCTGGGTCTGGGTGGGATGACCACAGAAGGCCTTTGGGTTCTTAGAAGCATCTCTTGAGCTCAGATACCCCAGCCAGGTGTTATGAGGGTGGGATGGGAACCCTAGCTTAACCCACTCCATCCCGCTCTCCTGGGGGTCCCCAAGAGTTTACTTACCACAGGTCCCAGATGATTCAACACTGTGAGCGAGGAGGAGATGAGGTCTGTGGTGTTCTGCAGCCAGGAGTGGCCATGGCCACTGAGCCAGAGCACCCCACAGGCAAGCTGGGGCAGTCGGGGGCGCAGACTGAGTGTACAGCTGCAGCCCTTTGCCCCTAATTGCCCTGCAGAGCTCACCTTCAGCCCCCAGGAACCTCCTGAGCCTCTCAGACTGGGCAGTGGAGGGAAGGGTGGTGTACCCAGAGGAGGTCTTAGCACTCTTCAGGAGAAAAGCTAATCACAGGCAACTGAAACAGCCCTCCCCACAGGAGACCCCACAGGTACCCATAGAGGGGAAGTCTTCCAGAAAGGCCTTCTTAGACAGGAAGTCTTCAGAGAGAACTCTGTAGGACACGGGGCTCAGGGACCCGGGATTTTTTTAGTTAGGGATTAGGGTTGGCAGGATATGAGGAAATTAATTCCTAAGACTGTAGCTCAGAACTCCAGCCTTCTTCCCTTCACTCCAGTCATGAAGACTTGAAGTAACTGAGGATACCGGAAAGATCCTCATCCCTCAACCTCCCCAGGCAGCCATCTTTGGGAGAAGGAGAAGGCTATCCCTCAGCCCACCCTCCCTCCGGGGCTGGTGAGGCCCATGACATCCTTACCAGGAACTGAGAGGCAGCAAACAGGCACAGGCTTCTTCTGACAGTGAGGGAGTGGCTCCCAGCGCCTTGAGGTGGCAGCTTCTGAGCTGGCTCAGAGGGCGGTGAGGGTGGCGGGGGTGGTGGCATCTCTTTCTGCTTGCTGGGGAGTCCTTCGGCCTCGTCCAGTGCTTCCATCTCTACCGGCTGGGGGAGACCTGCAGAAGGTGGGACAGCAGGGTTTGGTGACTCGGCTCTGTCTGAGCTCAGGACTCTGTGGACCTACGGTGGTCTGGTTCCTTTTTGGGGTTGCTGGAGCTTTCCTCTCAGTCAGAGAGGTTCCACTTCCAGCAGTCACCCTCGATTAGCGAAGCAATATTCACCTACCTTCGTCAGAAAGAGCTACGTGTGGGTGGACAAATTATTTCTCTTTTATTTCTGCAGTAAGAGAGTTAAAATGGCAGGGGGTTTTTCAGAGTTAATACCGTTGTATTTACGCAGCTCCATTCTTTCCCATTTCTTAAGGAAACAAAAACAACGACCTCAAACTCAATTAGAAAAGCAAGGGGGAAAAAAGAATACGGCATAAGCAGGCCGTGACCCTGAACAACCCGCCCACTCCTGCTCTCAGAGTTTTGTCTTTTGTGATAATGTGCTCCAAGTGGGGCTGGAAGACTGAAATCCTGGGGTGGTTAGGACTGTGCATCTCCCCACCTTGAGACCCCCACACCAATCAGCTCAGGAAGCAGAAGTCAGAGCAGTATGGAAGAAAATTTTCATGAGAAGGATAGATATGACTATCTGGCATCTAGTTCTGGTGTGACTGCAATTGGTATAGCCTAGGGTAACTTGTTCTTTGAATCTTAGTTTACCCATCTGAGAAATGGGGACTGTGTTCAACACTATTAGCCTTTCCCTTTTAAGACTATTATTATTGTTATTATTATTTAAAGCATACGAGTATACTGTAGCTGTCTTCAGACACACTAGAAGAAGGTATCAGACCTCATTACAAGATGGTTGTGAGCTGCGATGCGGTTGCTGGGAATTGAACTCAGGATCTCTGGAAGAGCAGTCAGTGATCTTAACTGCTGAGCTGTCTTTCCAGCCCCCAACAATTATTATTTTTACTATGCATAGGTGTATGTGTCTGAATGTGGGTATGTACACATGAGTGCAGGTGCCTAAGGAAGCCAGAGGCATTGGACTCCCTGGAGCTAGAGTTACAGATGGTTGTGAGCTGTCTGACCTGGGTGCTGGGTGCGAAACTCGAGTCCTCTGGAAGAGCAGCAAGTGAGTCATCTCTCCCTATCCCCCAGGCTTTCCTGTCTAAAGAACCTATTTATCAATTGGGAGAATGCATGTACATGCCTTAGTGAAAGGATGACTCTGGAGTCAGAGGCTCTCACTTTTCGGTGCTGTACTGTAGGTGCTCCCAGCTGGTCCTCCTTCCTCTCCTTTTCCCATCTCCCTTTAGAAATGCTGGGATTTCAGATGCATTTTAAAATCTTTTAAATTTTTCTCTGTGGTTTCTGAGGTTGAACTCAGGCTGTTCGATTTGCATGTTCACCCTCCTGGCTCCATTTTCTTCCTTCCCTTTTCCTTCCTTCCTTTCTTCTTTGAGGCATCATGAAATCCAGGCTGACCTCAAACTCGCTATGTAGTTGAGGATAACCTTGAACTCCTGATCAATGTTCCTCCCCCAAATCCCTTTCCTGCCTCCTGGAGTGCTGTGGTTACAAGTTTGCTCCACTATGCTTGGTTTAAGTGGCGCTGGGGACCACACCCAGGGCCTGGTTGCATGCAAGGCAACTACTTTACCAATTGAGCTACCTCTTCAGCCCACCCCTGTTTTTCTTACTGAGCCTGTCAGGGGCAGCACAGGCTGTCACCCAGTGCTCCGAGTGCCTCTGCCTGTGCCTGTGGGGCAGAGGCTCTGCTCCATCCTGATTCTGGATGGTGCTTTTCCATCAAGACTATTCAAAAGGGGGTTTCACCTCTAACACGCCGGCTTAGATTTGAGCATACTGATACGTATTGAGCATACTGTGGGGAACCAGGAACAGCATCCTCACTGAGTTTCAGATGCTGGAAATTTCCATCCAAACTCAGGTCAGCCTCCCATCCAAAAGAGCGAGCCTGACAAAGCAGATGTGTCCAGCTGGGCAGGACAATTGGGATGGGGCTGTCTACACATCACTATACATGTGGACTTGCATGTGTGCATTTGTTGGCTGACAACAGAAGCGTGTGAAGCCAACAAGGCTGCACATCTGTTCATCTACTCAACATTAATGAGCCTCTCACCAGACTTAGATGCACAGGGTTATGCAAGAACTTTGGGCCTGGAGATGGCTTGTTAAAGTCACAGTCTCCTCGCTGCCAGCTGCAGACTCCGGGAGTTTCTTGATGCTGTAGTCCAGCTGTACCTTGGTAGTTCCCAGGTGAGCTGCTGCTCTACTTAATATTTGCCTGTTATTCCCTCTACCTAGAATATTCCTTCAACATCCTGCTCCCTCCTTTGCCACTGTCTGTGTCACCTAGGAAACCCCTATTCATCTGTGGTTGACAATTAAATGTCAGCGGAACTAGGTTCTGCCCCGTTACCCATGCCCTTCCTTCGTACTACCACCCACCACAAGATACCTTGGCATGCCTCTGTTCTGAATGCTGGCATACATTAATTCACTTATTATTCACAGCATCCCTAGGAAGTTGGTACTGCCATCACTCCCCGCCTCCCCCCCTTTTTTTTGAAGGACAGAATGGCTAAGAGTTGTTTTTTTTCCACTGGACTGAGTACAGGGTCCCCAGTGGAGGAGCTAGAGAAAGGACCCAAGGAACTGAAGGGGTTTGCAGCCTCCATAGAAGGAACAACAATATGAATCAACCAGTACCTCCAGAGCTCCCAGGAACTAAACCAGGAAATACAAAAACCACCAACTAAAGAGTACACAAAGAGGGACTCAAGCCTTCAGCTGCATATGTAGCAGAAGATGGCCTTGTGGGGCATCAATGAGAGGAGAGACCCTTGATCTTGTGAAGGCTTGGTGCCCCAGTGTAGGGAAATGCCAGGATAGGGAAGTGGGAGTGGGTGGGTTAGTGGGTTAGTGAGCAGGGGGAGGGGGATGGGATATGAGAGTTTTCAGAGGGGAAATGAGGAAAGGGGATAAAATTTGAAATGTAAATAAAGAAAAAAAAAGTTGTTTTTTTTTCCCCCCTCAAGGTGGCCTGTTTGGTAAGTGGGAGAGATGGGTTCAGTTTGAGGCAGTCACTTGGGACTCTGGATACACTACACTCACTATAGTTTGTAAAATGACATGTAGAATGTCACTGGGTCTATTCACCTACAAGTCCCCGAGGGCAGAGTGGTATCAGTTTGTTTGTTGGCACATAGGTTTGATATAAATTGACTGGATGAGCGCCTGATGAACAAATGATATTATTTTACCCTGTTCCTTTTGTTTCTTTGCATGTTTGAGACAGGTATAACTCTGACTGGCCTGGAACTCACTATGTAGATAGATCTCTGACCTTGAACTCAGAGATGGGTCTGTCTCTCAAGTGCGGGATTAAAGATGTGTGCCACCCTGCTTGGCTCCTCCTCCTCCTTTTCTTCTTTTACTCAGTGAGGCGGCGGAGGTAGGGGGAGATAATATAACTTTACAGAGATGCTATGAAGACTTTTTATTTCCTGACACTTTGCCGGCATCCGATAAGTGGCAGGTCACACTACAATTCTTGCTTTGGAATGAGTGATTGCTAGTTCCAAGGGAAAACCAGAACAAATAGATGCACATAGGTGATGTGTCAGAGTGATGGTGGAATCTATGCGGAAAAGAGCAGGGTGGCTCACCGTAGTGGGCACAGCTGGTGACCAGTAATTTCAGTTTGATCCTGGGTGCAAAAAGAGGAAAAGCTGCCTTTAGAAGCGGGACTGTGTGGGAAGAGTGTCCTCTGTAGGAGGGTGATTTCTCAAGGGCAAGGCCCCCATGTACACATTTGATAATGATGTCATGTAGGGAGGGGTGGGAAGGTGCAGGCCAAGGCCACTGGCTTCTTGGCTCAGCTCAAGCTGCAGCCCGTGAGTCGTGTCTCTTCCCTGGGCCTTTTCCTATACATATGTGTGCACAGGAACTTGAACTGGAATTTTGTTCCTGTCTGTTTCTAACCTCAGAGGGTAACAACATTGAGCTCACATAGAATAGGACTTTGTTGCTTTCTTTTAAAATAAAAAAATGATAGGTTTTCTCTAACCTACCCTGTAGCATAGTACTCATTTTGATATTAAAATGTTTTTTTCCCCTCCCAAAGTTTTGAATCAAATTTGTGCTTCAGGAAGACGGGTGACATTTATCCTGTGGCTTTGCCCTCAGGGTTACATGTGCTCCAGTCAGAGAAGCATGAAACTTGCCTGCAATAAAGCATTATGCAGCCATTATATTATGGGCCTATGGATGAATATTTAATAACACGGAAAGAAAGTTTGGAAGTTTGATGTGTGAAAGGCGAGGCTATACACAGTGTGAGCTTATTGGCCTTAAGCTGTAAGAAAAGGTAATGTGCTCTGGGTAAGGTAGAGCATGCCTGATGAAGAGGGGGTGGTGTTGCACACAGGTAGTGTGATGATCTGATGCACCATAAGTATTAACAGCAATCTTTGTGTACTTATTGAGAAAAGGTGCCAGTGTGTAGCCCTGTGGGCCTAGAACTTTCTTTGTAGACTAGGCTGACCTTGAACTCACAAGGATTCATTTGCGTCTGCCTGCCAAGTGCTTAGATCAAAGTCACGTGCCACCATGTCAGTCTTGGGAGTAGGAGAGGGAGAGGAGAGGTAATTTTATTTATATATCTTAAATTGCTGTCTATCTATCTGTATTAGTCAGGGTTTCTATTCCTGCACAAACATCATGACCAAGAAGCAAGTTGGAGAGGAAAGGGTTTATTTAGCTTACTTCCACATTGCTGTTGATCACCAAAGGAAGTCAGGACTGGAACTCAAACAGGTCAGGAAGCAGGAGCTGATGCAGAGGCCATGGAGAGATGTTTCTTACTGTCTAGCTTCCCCTGGCTTACTCAGCCTGCTCTCTTATAGAACCCAAGACTTCCAGCCCAGGGATGGCACCACCCACAAGGGGCCCTACCCCTTTGATCACTAATTGAGAAAATGCCCTACAGCTGGATCTCATGGAGGCACTTCCCCAACTGAAGCTCCCTTCTCTGTGATAACACCAGCCTGTGTCAAGTTGGCACACAAAGCCAGCCAGTATTTACTCTCTCTCTCTCTCTCTCTCTCTCTCTCTCCCTCTCCCTCTCCCTCTCCCTCTCTCTCTCTCTCCCTCTCCCTCTCCCTCCCTCTCTCTCTCTTTCTACCTATCTATCTATCAGCATATTTGTAGCAAGAAAGACATTATTAAAAAGAAACAAAGAATTCTGAGTTCAGGTCTTAGGAATCCTCGTTAGTACTCTCAAGGGCTCTGACTCCATCCACATTTAGAAGTGTGGGATGTAGAGAATGCCAGTGCACATAGCTCTGCATCTAACATAACAGCCACTCAGAAGGTGGGCAAGCCCCTCTGAGAACCTGTGGCCTTCCATTTGCATGTAGGAAATGGTAGCCTAACTGTATATGATGGGGCCCTGAATAGAAGTCTCAGAGACAAAGGTGGGAGCTTTATACATTGTTTTCCCTTTGAAACAGAGTCTCGTGCATTTCAGGTTGGCTGCAAAGTTAGGGTGTGGCTGAGGATGGACTTGAACTTCTAACCCTCCTGCTTCTACCTCTCAAGTGCTGGGGTGATAGACATGTGCCACTGCACCTGATTTTCTATGATGATGGGATCAAGCCCAGGTCTTTGTGCAAGCTAAGGAGGCAGTCTGTTAGCTGAGTCATATAGCTTTAGCCCAAGGCTCTGCATTTAAAGAAAAAGTCTCTGGGGGTTCTGATGAACCAAATGATGGGATGTACTAGGTGCCAGGCAGATATACGTCGTTCAGAGCAGAGTTTATGTAAAGTCATTTTCTGGGGCCAGTTAGATGACTCAGTGTGTTAAGGTCCTTGCCGCACAACTTGGTAACCTGAGTTTTGTCTCTGGAACCTACATAAAGGTGGAAGGAGAGAATCAATTTGATAAAGTTGTCCTCTGATCTTCACATGTGTCATCTCTCTCTCCCCCAACCACCCCCCACTAATGATAATATGAAAATTTAAAAAAAATTGGGGACTAAAAAGATGGCTCAGTGGCTAAGAACACTCACTATTCTTTCAGAGGATCAGAGGTCCGTTCCCAGCACCTACATTAGGAGGCTCACAACTGCCTGTAATTCTAGCTGCAGATCTGATATGTATACTTCTGGACTCTGCAGGCACCACATGCATGAATGTTAGTATGTGTACACACACGCACACATACATGCATAAAATAAAACATAAAATCTTTTTATAATTAAAAATTATTTTCTGGACAGAAATGATCAGATTAGATACACCATCAAACATACACTGTACTGTGCATATAGTCTGGAGGGGGTTCCATAGACCTTCAATTAAGAAGCCCCGATCTCCATGGGTGGGGCAGTGGGGATCCCTGATAGAAAGTGGTAGAAGGTGCAGATATGGAGAATGACGCTGGGATCCCATCCCCGACGAAGCCTCTGCTCATCTGTGTGTGAGCCCAGAGCATACTTATTTACATGCCAAGAGCTCGGACCACAAGGGTTTGCTTCCCTGCTATTCAATAAGGATTTGCTGTATGCCTACTTTGCCAAGAACTGGCTGGGCCAGGCTCTGGGAATTTAGCAGTGAACAAGCAGTCCTGCCCATGAAGATGCCCGGGTCCTGGCCCATTAGTCCTCTTGGCTCTTGTCTGTCTTCTCGAGATAATGCCATTTCTTATTGTCCTGTGCTCCGTCTCACTCACTATCATGTTCTGGGAAAGGTGACATCACCTCCCTGGGCTGACTGTGCTGTTCCTGAAGTAGTTGCATTGGCCTCTCTATGGCAGATGTTATCACTAGGCCCCATTCGTCAGGGGGAGGCAGATGCTTGTAGTTCGCAGTAAGGTAGCTGCTTTACTATATGCCAAACCGCCACTCAGAGGCTGCTGGCTTACAGACGATTTGATACGAGGCTCTTGACAACTTGCCTCGGGTGGGGTGAGAGGGATTTTTCTTTCCAGCTGAGGAAATAGCCTTAGAGAAGTTAAGCACCTTTCCTGAATAAATGCAGAGCTGAGATTTGAACCCAGGACTTCCTGACATTAAGGGAAGGTTTCCTTTTGCCATATGACTTCTTAGGAAAGGGTCATGTGGGGCCCTCAAACCCTATCAACTATCCTGGGGTGCTGTGCAGCCTTTGTGTATGATGTTTGGCAGATGGATCTTGGGCTATTGAGTGGTATGGAGGGAGGGGGAAGGGTGACTGAGAGGCAGGATCAGTAATCCAGGTCAAAACTGAGATCCAGGGGAAAGAGTGAAGGCAAATGGGCTTCAGATGTCATCTGGAGCATTCGAGGACACGCTGATCTCTCTTGTACCCCAGCTCTCAAATCACACCATTCAGTTCTGCAGCTCCACTGCCTGGGGGCTGGTGCTGTGGAGCCCGAGAACCACAGAGGCTCCCCAGTGACTCATCTGCCTGCTTCCAGTGGCAGCCTACCATAACTGAAGCTGATGCCTGGCTCGGCCTGTTCCTGTTTATGTGTGGAGGGTGACTGTTCCATTCAGCTTTTCTTCTTCCTCAGAGTGGCCAGGAGTGACCGCCCAGCCAAGGGTGGTCTGCCATTCCTAGGAGAACATGGGCCACCTGGACATGGCACTTAATCCTGTTCTGGTATCCCAAGCCATTGACTATGGAGTCAGGAAGGGATATCTGGCTCAGCCTGCTAATTTCTCTGAAAAGACTGAGAGACAACTTGGGGACATGGGTTGCCTAAGGTCACTAGGTAGCCAAGTGGCAAAGCATGGGGGTTGTCTGCTACCCCAAGCATTATGAGCAAACAGCCTCCACCCCTTTAAGGCAGCATTTCCTATAGTCCAAGCTGGTTTTGAACTCCTCATGTAGCCAAGGATGATCTTTGACTACTGACCTTCCTGTCCCCACTTCCTGAATTCTGGGGTTACAGATGGGAGCCACCATGCTGAGCTTCTGGGAACAGACACAAGCTGGTACAGCTCCCAGAGCTTTATGAATATTGACTCTCAACCCCCCTAACAACTTAGGAAATAGAGTCGTGTGTGTGTGTGTGTGTGTGTGTGTGTGTGTGTACACTCATGCATGCCAGTGAAAGCCAGCAGGGTTCTAGGAGCACCAGGAATCCTGGTTGAAAAAAAAATAATTCTGGTTCCTCTCTGCAAAGGCAATGGGCAATAGACATAGGTTTTGGGGAGTGTGTACTGGCTCCTGTCAGCTCCTCTGGCCATCAGTCCTGCTAGCCAGTGAACACCAAGACTGACATCCACAAAAGGTGAAGCAGGACAACAAGCACCTGGGGAGGGAGCAAGTCTCTGCTCAATAGTAAGCTGGCTGATGGTAGGCCTGTGCCTTGTATTGTATGCACTGTGTAGATGCCAGAGGCCAACCTCTGGTGTCCCTCAGGTGCTGTCTATCTTATTTTAGAGGCAAGGTCTCACTGATTAGTCTAGATTGGCTGGCCAGTGAGCCCCATGGGCCCCCTGTCTAAGCTTCCCCCAGGAATGGGGTGATGGGAGATTACAAGCACACGATGCCATACTTTTTAAAAATGTGTTTCTTTGTGATGCTAGGGATCCAAACTCAGTTCTTTGTACTTACACAACAAGCATTTTCCAGAGTGAGCCATCTCTCCAGCCCCACCACCCACATCTTATTCATCTCTCTGTTTCTTCAGCAGGCAGGACAGGGTAGAATAGGAAAACTATTTTCAGCATGAGACAGATTCTGGACCAGAATGCAGGTGCTCACTATTCTCAGCCCCGTGACTAGGGCAAGGTGTGGAACCTCTCTGTGGTCGTTTGAACAAGAGTAAAACTCTTCCACAGTCCCTTCACCAAGAGGTGGGATCTCTGCCCCCATCCCAGGCAGAAGAGATGCCACATGCAGGATTATCTATCAGGCTGGAAATGGAAATCCTATGTGTGCTTGTTGGCTTCTTGTATGAAACTTGGCTACCTGGTGGAGAGAGACTTCGGTGATCTCTTTACAAGCACTAAGTCCTCGAATGGCTGCATGGCAGAAGTAACAGGGCTGTTCTTTTACAGTTCAGAAAAATGAAAGATGTCCAAGAGGAAGGGAACTACCCAAAGCCATCACATGGATGGAAGGGTCAGGACACAGACCCAGGAGGCCTGGTGCCAACATCAGTTCTCCCATCTTGGCTCTTATCTACCCTAGACTGCTGCTGCTGCATTTGCCTCTCCTGGACACAGAGGGCAAGTGGGGTGCCAGGCCTCCATAGGCACAGTCAATTACGCTCAGTGGGTGGGCTTTTCTGGTTAGGGAGGCTCATAAAGTAGGCCTGGGGCCAAGATGATGGGAAGGATTTGAAAGTCAAAGGTACACATTGCTTAGTCTGTGGTGGGCACATGTGGGCTGACCACTGCTCACAGACAGGAGAGAGTCTGCTCTCTGGAAGGGGACCTGATGGGAGACTGTCTGGAAACTCAAGGTAGGCAGACTTCCAAGGAACTTGAAATAGCACTAAGGCCAAAGCCAGTTTGGGCAGGCAGCTTCTTGTAGTGGCTAGAAGCCTAAAGATCCAGAGTCCTACAGATTGAGGCCCAGCTTTGTTGCTTACTACATGCATGATCCTGGATAAGCACAGTGGCTGAGTAACAATCGGAATCTAGTTCTCCTCTAGAAAACAGTTGTACAAACACTATCTCATAGGACTTTCAGGCTACCATGAGGTAAAAACATACAGATGCTCAGCCCGATACCTAGCAGATCATGAATACTCAGTAGATGGTAGCCAGAGATAGGAGATAAGGTGGGCAAGAGGTGGGGTAGGGAGATGGGCTGAGGTAAGGACTTCCTGATCGCCTGGAGCTAAGCCTCCAGGAGGACAATGAGCGCCCCACCTGGATGTGGGCTGGGGCTTTGAGACTGCTGGCTGAGAGCTGGGGTCAGTGGGTAGAATGGGCCTAGATGGGGGTTTAGGGAAACAGTGAGGCTTTGTCTCTGCCAGTTAATTAAATCTAGAATGCTAACACTCTTTCAAAACAAAATGCAACTCAAGTACGCTTTGGACAGGATATAATGGAATGGTTCCGTGTGAAACTACAAACAGCTCTGCAGCTGCTCACAAAAGCCGAGCGTTCCGTGCTTCTCTGGAGTGGAGGCTCCAAACTATGAGGGTAAAAAGCTTCAGTGAGACTCTGTGGGTGCATTCTCTGTGCCAGCTACCATGCTGAGAACCAAAGGAACCGGATACCGTGGGGTGATAGTGTACCAGGAACCCTAAGGGCCTGAGGCCTAAGCACGAAGACACATGGAAGATGAGAGTTTCTCATTTGACCTTCTCATTTCCCTGATGAAGAAATGAAGATCCAGGGCATCTTGAAGGACTGATATTATTGCTGCTACTTATTGGCTTGCTTCCATTGCTTACTTCATTTTCTTATACAGTCTAGGACCACCTGCCTTGGGGTGATACCACCCATAGTAAGCTGGGTCTTTCCACAGTAATTGTTGATCAAACTGCCCTACAGATTTGCCTACAGGCAATCTGATGGAGACAGTCTCCCAATTGAGATTTCCTCTTTTCAGATGACTGACTCTAGACTGTGTCAAGTTGACGAAAAACAAAACAAAACAAAAAAAGCAAGACAAAACAAAACAAAAAACCAAACCATCACAGTGAGGGAGGAGTAAGGCCAAATTTCTCTCCTGCGTTATTGATGGGAAGAATGAGTAGGAGATGCAGCTCTATGCCCTTTACTAGGGAGGAA
Organism: Mastomys coucha; assembly: GCF_008632895.1. Taxonomy (NCBI): domain Eukaryota; kingdom Metazoa; phylum Chordata; class Mammalia; order Rodentia; family Muridae; genus Mastomys; species Mastomys coucha. The sequence continues at coordinate 38,753,398 of NW_022196904.1, forward strand.
GGAAGGCCAGATGTTCAGGGAGATGCAGCTCTATGCCCATTACTAGGGAGGAAGAAAGGCCAGATGTTCAGGGACATAAAGAGAACATTTGCATCCATTAGGAGCAAAATATCAAGACACACACGGTGGAACTTAGAATCATGGCTAATACTGAGTAACAAATTGAGATCCAATACAGAGCAGGAACACTTGACTTAGGACAGAGTTACTGCCCAAGAAACTCAGTACAAGTTGAAAATATCCTAAGTAGACATGCTTTTATCCCACCTGACCTGCTGAAAAGCAAGCTTAGCAATGAGGCAGAACCTCCATGATTTACCCTGCTGATCTGACGGACCAGAGGCCTCAGTTCATCGTTCCTGCCCAGCACTCTGCTAGAGTAGCATACTGTATGTTGCTAGCACGGGAGAGGACCCAAACTCGAAGTTCTGTTTCTTCTGCACCTTCAAGCCAGAAAGAAATTTAGTGCCAACCATTGTAAGACACGGACTGTCTATTCATGACACACAATTTAAAAATGGAGTATGAAGTGTTGAAATTATTTAGCAAGGGCAGGAATAAGAATGAATGTTAGACACGTGAACCATGTATAGTGGGCACAGCAGAGAGAAAAGGGAGCAAGTTCAGGAAGCCAGACCGGGGCCTCATGTGGACCACTGAAGAAACCTGGTGTGCCCTGCTGGAAACTCTCAATACCCTCCCCACGTCTAAGGAAACCAGAAACCAAACCACTGAACTAGAGAGAAAGATAGGACAGACAGGGCCTTTTGTTCTGTCTCCTAAAGCTGGGGAGCTGGAGAGATCCTGCTTGGGAATCAGCACCTCCCAGAGGGAAAGGCTAAGGGTTCAGGTTGCAACACAGATGATTGTCAAGGAGCCTTTGAATCTCCCTTTACCTGAGTGGGCTCGCCAACTCAGAGTGACCTCTGAGTCATTTCGTAGGTTTTCTACAAGGAAACCAGATGCCACGGCTCTTTTGGTCAGTTGTCTCTCCAGAGGTCTCATAGGATTAACCAGGCCCCATTAGGATTCATGGGCTTGGGTAAGTCCCAGGTTTGGGGTCTGCCAACAAAGCAAGCAGAGGTAAAGGGTGCCCCACCCCCAACCTACAACTACCTTTTAATTAGCATTTTGGAATGGTTCATTGGTACATCCTAAGACACTGTCTCTTTGGATTATAAGGATTTAACCATGTTAAAAGATGGGACATTTTTACATTCATGTTTTAAGATTGATGACACACTAGCCCATATATACAACGATATAGAATTTAACTTGCAAATTGAACATTGAAAGATGCAAAGAAGGAAGCATACTGAAATATTCCAGTGGGTTGAAAAATGAAGCTGGACGGAGGGTGATACTTCTATTAAGCTTTATTAAAAGCTTTTCAAATTTAATTATTCATTTTTTAAGCAGTATAGTAGACAACCCTCAAGGTGGCCCTCAATGACTCTGCCTCCTGGCATTCATAACCTTGTGCAGTCCCTCCCACGTGGTAACCATGTTAGGCTCTGTGGCCAAAAGCACACAGCAGAAGTGAAGGCATAACACTTCTATGATTAGGTTAGAAGAGACTGTGACTTCCATCTGGGGTACTCTCTGCTGCATGGGATGCTCTCTGGAGTCACCCACACTGGGGGAACCAGTGTCCTTATTGGGTCACTATGGAAGGGTCTGCTTGGAGAGGAACTGAGACCAACAGGCTACAGGGATAGGAGGCATGTTAACAGCTGTGGGTGAATTTAGATAAAACAGATGTTTGGTGAGATTACTGTACAATGGTCAATATTGTGAGATGCTCTGAAAGGCTAAGCTAGAACCATAAGCCCTTCAAAATCATCCCTGGGGTCTTGAATTAAAAACACAGTAAGATAATGGATGTTTTAAGCTGTGAAGTTAACTCGTGCAACAAAATTTGCCTAACACAGGCAGCCTTACCCCTTTTTGAGACGACAGACTTCCTGAGATGATAAACGGCTGGACTCACATCCTCTTGGCTGGGTGTGGTTATGGTAGGTGTGGCTATGGAGAACCCTGCTGCTGGGCTCTAGGACCGACCACTGGTGTGGGCTGGTAGAGGGTGGAACTGGGTTAGGTGGACAGAAGAAGTGCAATTCAAAATGGCCTTGTTTGTGATGGAGGAATGGTCTCTTAAAAATTTATATTTTTAATTAATTAAGTACCTTTTTTGAATGTATGTTTGCCATGGCATGTGTGTAGAAGTCAGAGGGCACCTTGCTGGAGTGGGTTTCTCTTTCTACCATGTAGTTCCCAAGGACTGAATTTAGGTCATGAGATTTGTCAGCAAGCACCTTAATGTGACCATCTATCTTGCTGGATCCGAAATGGCCTGTTTTAAGCAAGGTGATAGTCAACTGGAATTTGGGGGGAAAAAAAAGGACAATCTTTCTTAACAGGCACAGTCATCCACAGCCTGAGTGGGGGTGGGCAGATGTTTAGAGATGTGAAATGATTTGTGCTGGATCCCAAGCTTTAAAAGGAAGGGCTCAGATTCACATCCGGGTCTGAATCTAACAATAGAGAACAGATAAAGGGAATAGACCTTGGTTACAAGCTCCATGCACATACCAGCTCACTGTGGTCCCGAGACTGCTATAGGAAGACCAATTTCCCCATTCTCCAGTGCAGGAGAGTGGCCTGAGGGCTGGAGTGGTACAGGGACTTGTCCTGGTCCAGCTATGAGAGTGATGCCCAGCACCTGGGCAGATGTGCTCAGAACCACCATTATACCAGGAAAATGGCTCTTGATTTGGCCTTACATTTAAAGGACTCCACTTTCCTCTTTTACAAGGTATCACAAGTGGGGGTCCGTGAATCCAAGAAGACATTTGTTTCCCGCTTTCTACCCAAATCCAGAGGTTCTCTGCATGTACTGGCCTGAGTCTGGATATTGAGCATGACATTCTCTCTTGTTTTCTGATGAGCAACAAACTGCTGTGTGCACTTCTGCTGCATGTTTGGAGCTCAGATGCGTGGGTCAGAGTGCCCCTGTGCATGTGTGTGTGTGTGTGTGTGTGTGTGTGTGTGTGTGTGTGTGTGTGTATGTGAGCATCCTTGCACTGGATGGAGCCAGCTAGGCTAGTTTTGGTTTTCTTCCAACTGTTGAATCTTAATGCAGAATGCCAAGGAGTTCTAATTATCTCCTGGCTTAACTTATGAACCTGGCTTTCCAACTCCATGAGGATGAATATTGTCCAGGTAGAAGGATGTAAAATATTCCATTTTGAAGTGCATTGGCTCTATTTCCAACTTTAAATTACTTTGATAGAGCACACAATGGCCTTACAAGTGTTGGGGAATGAGTCTGCACATAGCCATGCTTTTTACAAGCAGGGAGAAAAGCCAAAGACTTAAGATATGGAGAAGTGCATAGATGAAATAAGGAAAGGCTTGGAAAAACAATGGGGTAGGGAATGGGAGGAAGGGATTGATATTTAAGAAAGAAACCAGTGTAAGAGGAAGAGAGGAGGTGATGAAGGATGCTGTGGCAGATGAAGCTGATGTAGAATCCTGTCCATCAAGAGGAAACGTTTCTTCCTTTCCTTGAGTCTGGGCTGAGAGTGTGGCTAGCTCTGAGCAGTCAATCAAAATCATGCTATAGTTTCTGAGGCTTAGGAAATATGAAGCTTCAGGTTCCACTCTCTTGGATTGTTCTGTCTTAGAAGTCAGGGTCTATATGTAGAAGTCCATGTACTTGCGACTACCATGCTGTGAGGTAACCCAGGCTAAACTAAAGAGAGAAGGAAGTCACATGGCAGAGACTAAGGCACCAGGTGCATGAGAAAAGTTTTCTTGGACATGGTTTCCCTGGTCAGCAGCAGGTGAGCGCAGCCCCGTGGATTACCTCAGCTAACGTGGAACCGAAGAACACCTGGTGGATTCTTGTCCGATCCTTTAGCTTTTGAGCAGGTAAGGTGGTCTCTGTTTGAAGCTAGTAAGTTTTGAGACAAAGGCAGTGATATCTAAGTAAAACAGATGCTGATATCTGCAAAGAAGTGAGCTGGAGTCAAAGGATGAGGTTGAAAAAGCATGTTTTATGGGGAGGTTATAAAGAATATATCGAGAGCTATGGTGGCTGGACACTGGACAAAAGCAAGGAAAAGGAGAGCATCTGTCCCCGCATGTCTTGGGAATAACGAATTCTCACCTATCTCAGGGGGCTTTGGTATCAACCTCTGTGGAGGCAGCAACTGCTGAGCGTCTCTTTGGTGTCTGGGCACATCCAGGTCACTCCCTACAGTATCCTAGTCATGTCTACCCCTGTGAAGGAAACAGGGCAAAGGTTGTTCTCTTGCCAGTGCTGGTCCCTTTCCTATCTGACTTTGCAACAATACTCTTGTCTGAGGCTATGTTGGCTCTGTGAACTCTCAGGCCTGTGGTGGATAATCATGGAAGCTATGCTGTTGAAGGACTGGCCAAGCCTTGAAGTTTAAGCACCGGAGCAGGCTTATAAGAATGAAAAAAAATTTTTTTCTGTTCATATCCCATATTCTGGAATGACCACGGTCATTATTAGTTACCGTTTATGGAGTACTGTGCAATAAACACTTTCAATCTATTAAGTCATTAATTACTTTAAACTTACATCTTATATCTATCAGCATCTGTAGTTTAGAGAATAGAAATTTGAGGTCAAATCAGATGATTTACCTAAGGCCATGGTGCCAGTTAATGGCAGAGAAAAAACATGAACCCAGGTCTGTCTACCTCCCCAAAGTACTTCAGGGCTCAGCCTCCTGGGTTCCTGGTCTCATTTCTGTCTTGGCGTCAGGAAATAGTTAAGCTCTACCACTGCTGACTAGTGGATACCTGGCCAGGGCCTGGTCTCAAGGCAATGATATTATAAAATGGCACTCCATTAGTGTCTTAGCATATCCTAACAGTGCTTTGTTTATAATGGCCCAAAGGCTCAAATTATCAGTCAGTGTCAACATCTTTAAACGCATTATAAGTTCTAAATGATAACAGAAGTATCAACCTAATAAAGAAATAAAACCCAGCATAAAGGGGATGGGGTCACTGCAGAGTTAGGATAAGCAAGCCTTCATTATTAGTACAGGCCTCAGTCTCCTCTGTTCCATAAAGTTGCATCCAGGACAAGCAATTGCTTCTTGTTGAGACCACGATCAATTCCTTAGCTGCATATGATAATCCTGAACACTGGTCAGTCTAACATATTGACTGGGCTTAGGTATGGGCTGGGACCTGCCTTCAAGATTGAAGGTGGAAACAGGGCTCATAGCTACCCGCCCAAGAAGTCATCTCTGTCCCCACCCAAAGGACAAGTTCTAGGCCTTCACTGTATGCTTGAAACCTTGTGTGATCCCAGGTGAACATCAAACACTTAACTCTTAGGGTAGCTGGGGCGATCATGGCTCTAGTCAGCTATCGGGGTTTTCTGGGGTACCTTGGTCTCAAGAGCAATGCCATTCTTAGATGTGGGACTTGCATTTCCTCTCATTAGGCCACACCATTCTTCTAGGGCAATAATTCACAAGGCCCAGGTGCCTACAAGGTTTTCCCCTCAGGAGCATCGTTTTGAGGGTACATACTGATTGAGGAGAACTGTGGATCATGATTGGTTATACAGGGTGATGTGCCTGTGTGCACACATGCAAGGGCCCTTGCAGTAAGAGATTGTCTGGGAGGTGGTATACCATGAGAGACCTCATTCGTGATCTGGTCTCAGTTCTTGTAAATCTTAGGAGTCATCTTGTCCATGAGACTGCCCACTGGAGTCACTGAAATTGAGACTTAATGATGTCACTCAATTGCATGGCCTGCTCATCACTGGCATCCGTGTTCTCTACCTCGTGTGTACTCGTAGGAAGCGGTTGAGGCTACGGCCATGGCAATGCTGGCTGGGGGAAGGAACAGAGGCCCCAGCATCAGCAGTGTTGTTTGCTTTCATGCAAATGTGAACACCTACACACCCAAGAGCAGGGAGTGTGGGTTTGCATGTTCCCATGCATTTGGGTGACTTTGAACAACTAAAGCGAGTATGTAAGGGGAGTGGAAGAGAGGAGAGTGTGCATGTGAGGGGAAGAAAGATGTCTGCGCGAGCATGGGGTGACAGGTCTACACCAAGTGCCAACCATGGCCTCTGCAACCAAGAGTGCTAAACGGCAGGGAAAGAGCAGGGGATGCAGAGGGAAGGAGTATGCTTTCTGATCTTTGTGCACATGTATGAGGTCAGGGTGCAGTCCCAGGACAGACCCAGAGAGAGAGAGTGAGAGCTGGTGTGTCTTTTAGTTGCCAGGGAGCTTGTATGGTGGATGAAGGCAGACGTCACTGCAGAGCTGAGAGAGCTGAGCATGCAAGAGGAAGGAGACATGCAGGTGTGTGTCCTCTGGAGGTGCGTGTCCACCCCCACAGGGCCCTGTGAGTCTGAGGCAGGCCACGTGCTTGGGCGACTGTGTGGGCATGTGTGTGTGTGTACGTGAGCATGCGCCTGTGTCAAATGAGAACAGACACAAGTGTGTGAGTGCATGTGGGAGTCGCCCTGGAGGGTGTGAGCAGCCTACCTGCTTTGAAGGCAGCTGTGGGCTCCCCGGATTGCTTGTGATGCCTAAAGACATCTTGACTCCAGGGAGCATTATCTAAGAGGTCTATATGACCTGCCTCATGCTGGCTCAGGTCTGCGGTGACCGAGGCTCTGAGTGTTGGCCGTGTCACCCCACTCTGAAGTTTGTGTGGGAATGGATGAGTCACCCGGCCTGGTTGGCCCTCACTCTGCCTGCATCTTGCCCAGCAGGGAAGGCAGTAGGGAGGGAGAGAGACTACTTAGGGCTGTATTCTTATACCATTATTATCATTATGCAATTGCTCACAGTGTCTATGGGCTCTTCCCGAGGCCCAGCACCCCAGTGCTCTTGGCCTCTGTACATTCATCTGTTTTATGTCCAGGTTGCCATTTAGGTCAGCAGATTTGGATGACTAGCCTTTGTGGCAATATATTACACACCAGGATCAGTGCCACAAAATCACAGTGCTAAACAGTCTTCCAGTTCTTCCCCACCTCCTTCTGCTTTCTCTTTCATCTTTTTCTATGGTCATTTCACTGTTTGCCCATGAGCCCCCCTCCTTAGGTGTTGCCTATCTTCCCTCTACAGTGGATGCTGACAGATGATCTCAGCTCTCTATTAATTCACTGAGCCATCCAACAATCCTGGATGGCACAAAGATTAATCTTTTAAAAATGTTTTATTTTCTTTATTTAAAAAAATTATTTTACATGCACTGCTATTTTGCCTACATGTATGTCTCTGTGAGGGTGTTGGGTCCCCTGGAACTGAGGTTACACACAGCTGTGAGCTGCCATGTGGGGGCTGGAAAATGACCCCAGTTCCTCTGGAAGTGCAGCCAGTGCTCTTAGCTGCTGAGACATCTCTCTAGCCCTGCAAAGATTAATCTTGACACTTTATAGATAGCAGATCCAGGAAGGTGAAGTTATTAATCTCTCTAATTAGTGACTGATACAAGTTTAAGACCAGAATCCCACTCTTTTTTCTTTAAATTAATTTATTTAATGCATATGGGTTTTTGTTTGCATGTATGTCTATACACTACATGCTCACAGAGTTTATGGAGTAACTAGAGGTATAGACAATTTGTGAGTCTCCATGTGGGTACTGGGAATGGAACTTGGACCCTCTGGAAGGATAGCCAGTGCTCTTATCAGGTTAATCATCTCTCCAGGCCTGAAGCCCCACTCTTAAGACATAATATATAGTCTTGTGGGATAGGTGCTTTCTCAGTTTAGCTTTCTATTGGATCTCCTGAAACAATTACAGTGCCAGTCACATGTAGGTGCTCAGTTAATGGTGAATAAATGAAGACATGGCTGAACAAAAGCTGGACATGGAGGACACAGATGTGAGACAGAGTGGGCCTTGCCTTAATGAGCTCATGATCACAAAAAGATAAGTAATCATTACAATACTGTATCTGCCTGGCATCATGGGTGTACACACCTTCCTGGCTTCCTGGTAGGACACAGAGGGAGACAGGCACACACACAATGACACTGCCTAAGTCCTCCCCGGGGACAAACATCCCTTCACTCTTTCTCACTCAATCTACAGACATCACTGACTCTATGGAGACAATGGACGTAGACCAGGGCAGTGGTGAGGTCATTGGCTCAGGAATGGCTGGACTGAGTCTTCCCTTACCAAATGTCAACCAGCTAAGGGAATTTGGGAAGAAAGCCCAACTTCCTGGGCCTTGGTCCTGTCATCTGTAAGATGGGGGCAGTAAATGATACCAACTTCCTGAGTATTGCATAAGGCAGACAATGTGCCAGCTTCAATGGAGATGACTAATCTCCCCTTCCATTCGACATTGTTTGCTGGCTCTGGGGGAGGAGAGTTAGAATTAAACATATTGTGCTTCTTACTGTAACCTCTCTCCTGTGGCTTTGCCCCATTTTCCAGAATTGGCCCAGCACAGAATCCGTCCATGAACCTTCATTAAGGTAGGGACTATGTTTCACCTACTGCTATGTCCCTGCTTCCAATCCAGTACCTGAGACATGGCAGCTACTCAGCCAATGTTCTTACAGAACCAATGAGTGGGTCACATCTATTTACTTCCCTAGGACCTTTGTGAAGATGAATATTCATGTTGCTGTTCTTTCTATTTTCAGATGATGGGCTGGAGGCAGGTCCAGCAAGGTTAAATGACTTGCCCATAAATACACAGCCTGTAAATAGCATAGCCAGACTCAGATGCCAAGCCCTATGCTCTTCCCTTCACACTGTGCTCCTCCCTGGGCTCCTATACATTATGTCCTACTTTCCGTGGATATTTTCTAGCCAGTGGGGTCATCTCTGGTTGTAGAATCATCTCCGAATTCTATGACTCATATCTGAATCACAGAAGTGTTTAATAGTTGAAAGAGGCTTTGATGTCACTGAGATCTCCCACCCACTGTGGAAATTTCCTCTCCATTGCTTATCTTCCAGCACTTGGATGCCTCCAGTGATGGGGCACTCATTTCCCTCCTCTGGAACCATTAGCTCTATGACTGGACCGCTCTGAAAGTCAGGAAGTTAAGTTTTTCATCCATCCTGTAGGCCCAGATCTTTCATGTCTATGTGTTGGGCTTATGCCATCACGCTAAAAAATGAGGGATGGATCTGCCACTGCCCCTCCTGGCACACGGTGACCCTTCAGGTACCCAGATTTCATATTCCTTCAGACAATTCTTTCTTTCCAACTAACTCCTCTGGTCCTGTGACCAGGATGTCTTCTATGAGCCGCATCCATCCTTCTAACTAGAACATCATGGTATGCAAGGGTGCCCCTACAGGTTAAGGGCAAGCTGCTCAGGCTGCTAGATGGGCTTCAGAGGCATGGGGATGGGTGGGCAGTGGATGCTGTCATTGCTTATTTTGAAGTCACTGTTTCAGAGTCATATCTGTTTCTTTTCAACGCCAATCTTAAATGTCACACGGAGACTGCACACCAGAGCTCCTTGTTACCTTGCATGATCACGAGGTTTCTCAGACACCACAGGTTTGTGGCTTCAAAGTTAGAATTCAGAAGGCTATTTTTGAAACAAACATTTGGGTGGAGGATATGAAAACGTAGGCTGTGTGACAAAGGTATGGCAAGTTTTCATGGGTTTCATCTGTCTGTATTTTGTAACATTGCCGCAACGGACACTTGTTATGAGGAAAATAATTAAAACATATAAAAAGGAAATACAACCACCTTCGCTGTCTTCTCTACTCCTTTCCTTCGAATGCAGTTTATCTTGACCAGGGAATGTGGTCTCCAACTGGTGGGCCATGCTGCCACCCTGTGGGCACAGTGCCCTGGCCATCTCCATGGTGACAGCCACAACAGGGGTTCGAATGGCCTGCAGACTCCCACATCTGTGGTCACCTGCATTCCAAAGGCAGGTTCTGATTTCTAGCCAGCCTTCTTGGCAGTACTGATAGGCAGCTCTGCATGCTGCTTGGCGACCCTTAGCTCAGACCATATCATCTGGTTTAACATTTTCTCCTGAGGCCATCCCTGACACATCATTGGTCAGCGGCTCTGTCTCTCTGTGCTGGGCTCCCTGGCCTGCTCTCTTCCTTTCTACTTCTAAGCACATATTCAGCTGTCTGCTCTTCCTCCCAGAAGAGACAGAGCTGCCCCAAGTGACACTAGGTCACAAAGACACCCAGGGTTTGAGAAACAAATCTCTGTCTAGACAGATACCTTGGAACAGCAAGTTCGAAGTCAGCCAGGGCTCTGGTTCTGTGTCAAGGGGTACCTTCTTCCTCAAGTTTGAGTTCTGGAGTCATAGGAGTGCAGAGGACACTTACCCAACAGCCTCTCACTACAGCACATGTCCAGGGTCCCTCCCTCGGAGTCATCAGCAGCTTGGCTCTTTCTCTCACTCCTGCAGTGGGAGGGAAATTGTTAGGGGAAGTTGGTGGTAGAGAATTGAGCCCCAGCCTTTAGCAAAGATGAAAAAACTGTTTCCTTCAATATCCCTTTGATTAGCTCCACACCTCATCAAGGGGAACCATAGGAAAGAACAGGCCCTATGGTGTCAAGCTGTAGAAGAGGCTCAGGATTTTGCAGGTGC